>NW_025940676.1:0-134744 GCF_000764305.2 Hyalella azteca
AACTTCCTTGTTGAGTGAGGCATATGAGAACCTGTCTACCTAACAAAAATAAGACTCTTTATTTACAGTGATTTGTGAAGACCTAGACATATTTTTATTATGCGAATTGTTTTTCATTAGATCAACGTAATTGGACTTATATTTCATTAATAAATAATGAAAATTTATGATAATACCAAATGAAAAGCATGAGGGATTCACTTCTTTCCTCATGAGATATGGGTAAATTTGAGATGATATTTGCAACTTCATCAGGTTTTGAATTAAAAAAATCTGTAAAATCGCATTTCTATTCCCTTTTGAATGGCAACTCGCCTAAAAACGAAGAGGCAAGCGTCTACGAAGTGTTCAGGTTGAGGCGTAGAGAAAAGTGGGGTACAGTTGTACGTAGGGGACGGAAAAATATCAATTATTTCACGTAGTAAGGGATATAGTATCCCTCCCTGCCGCGTCAATAAAGGCTAAGACTTGTGTGCTTTTAATACCCTGGACCATTATTATATATCAACCAATATAGATGGAAAAACTGAAAAGTTTCATTTTGCCCCGTAATTCTCCCAGTCGTAATTCTCCAGTATTACTTAATTAGGAGACATAACCTTTTCAAAATTTAATACAGAAGTAAGATCATTTCGCATGCTTGAGAGCTGCTGCTATCCAAATGATATATTGTGATGGATTTTCCCATAAAAATATCAATATGCATTGATGAATGGTCAACGAATAACATTATGCATCGTATAGCTCATTATGAATCTTTCAGGTATCTGTCTCAGCTGCGGCTCGTGCTTCAAGTAGATAATAAATGAAGCACGAGCTGCAGGTGAGCAGATATATCCAAGATGCAGGGTGAGCTTACTTATAGGCACGAGCTGAAGCTGAGACAGAGATCTCCAAGCGGACCAAGGCACGAGTTACAGTTGTATATAAAATCGAAAAAACATGAATTTTTATTGCATTATTGTTTTTCACAGTGTAAACTTTTTTTGCGCGTAAGAAGTTCCCTGTTTTGCGTGGAAGTCACATGAATAACTATAATAATGTAAAATATGGCTGACTCAAGTAAATTATGAGGCTCCCATTTTCTGTAATAATATATGGATTTGCTGTTAATATTGACTTTCGGATCATTTGATTAAAAAAAATTGATTAAATGTAAAACTTTCCGTTGTTACCATTTGAACGAACAGATCCTCGCACAACCAGCAATATGAACTAACGGATCCTACCGCAATTGTAGTTGATGGAAGGAATATTGATAAATATAAGGACTTACGTGGTTACACGGGGTGGAGTGCGGTTAAAACGAACCCTCGGATTAAGCGAATTTTTTTAAAAGAAACGCACAGGAAAATTTCTCTGTAGTTGAGGAAATGAAACCTGCAACGCCGGACATCGTTAATGCTTGTGGGCTCGCGTTCTCAATCGGCACGAGTTTGTAGTCGTTGAATATGAGTAAAATTTAATGGATTGTTAGCGTTCAAACTTATTTTTCCTAAAAAAAGCCTCATGAGCAGTCAATGCCGTTTGAATTTTGGGTATATCCTTCCCTCATTTTATTGAAAAGTAAGTCATGAGTAACTCAAGTAAAATGCAGTTTACAGAGAAAACACTGTTGTAAAACTTTGGCAGCAATATATGTATAATTATTATATGTACTTTTGTACATTGTATATGTACAAATGTATAAGTAGTTTTACTTTACATATTTATAGAAGTTACTCATTTGTATGGAGTTTCAAGTACTTCTGATGATATTTAAACTTTCTAGAGTTTCATTGATTGATCTTCGGCTCAATTTTTTACCAAATGAATAAAAAGTTTAATTATCTGAAATGCTCGCAACGCATTGATACGCCTCAGCAAATATCTGTGTGGATGAGATTCAGAACATCACGACCCCAAGTGAATTATGGCATATGTGTAAGCGGCATCTTACCCTCAACACCTTGACTTCAGCTTTCGCGAGAATTATCAATATATAACCAATAACTTTCAAACTAGATATAGTCGGACCATTTGATGAACGAATGTGGATTCGCGCAAATAAAAAACCTGAATACATGTTAAATATCTACAAATGCCTGGCTGACATGTTTAAATGCTGTTTTTTCACTGGTGCACTGGGCATCGGATGAATATGTGAGTTTTGCAAAAATTTATGTGCATAAAATTGTCTTGCACACGAGAGCGATCCATTGCATTATGATTATATGATACTTGCTTCACGAAATTTCCTCATGCCCTCTAACAATGAAAGACAATGAATTTCGTATCAAACCAATTCTATTAAAATGGTAAAGTAATTAGAAATTTCAGAACATCAGCAACACCGAGATCAGAATCAAATTACCTCGTCAATTGTAGCAATACTTTTTGTTGATTATCCATGATGAGTGAGCGGAAAATCAAGCTCTGGGAGGTAAGTGCCGTATTAAACAGACAAAATCTAAAGATATCTGTGAAGTATTATAATGAGAATAACTATGATATTTATCATGGTTATTCTTTAAGCTTATAATGATGACGATATTAATAACATTAAGAAGAATACTAATAGTATTATATTAATTATTAATACAATAAATATGATGATAATTATAATATAATAATAACAATGATATTCAACGAGGTGAGACGCACCAACGTCGAATTCCGTATCGTAGTAATTAAAAACGCGCAGTCAATTGTACTCTAACCACCTGGCCAGTGGCGGATGCTTTTCTTAGAAGAGACATTTCTGGTAACCGACAATGGAGGTTCCCGTAGAAAGAAGAATCTTTCGACGAAAACAATATAAATACGAAGAAGCTACGGAATTCCTGACGCCCAGTAACTTTCTTATCGGGTACATCACTATTCCGGTCGATGTGCAGTAATGTTGTATATTGTCCCGTACTTCCACATGGCGGAGAAGAAATTAAATGGCGACGTCATGGATCCTACAGGACTCTTACCTTCCTTAGAGAATTGTATACCAAGTACTAAATAACCCCTGATAGAGCTCCAAAAACTTTATCTTGCACGTTTAGCAACCCAGTGCCAAGCCTTGAACCATGCTGGTACTCAGCATGGAACTGAACACATCCGAGGAATCTAATTTATGCACGCTGACTTCGTTAGATTTGAGGCCCCGGTGCATACTGTATCTCTCGAGTTGAGGATCTATTGCACTTACATTTGTACACTTATCTCAGATATCAGACAGCTTGAAAAATTATAAATTGTATGATCTAAAGAAAATATTTAATCTACGTGTATCATAACTAATTCAACAACAATTGCGCTCCGCTGAAGCCCAAAGATTTTGCTTGCTGCTATTCGACCTCCAACGCTACATCCGGGACCCGATGGCGGGGTAACCTGCCTATCGACGACTCTGGAACGGAGGACGACGAAGGCGGAGTATCAGCGTGATCGGGGACTAGGAAGTCCCAAACTCATCATAAGGACATTAAGGAAATTGATGCCACATGATTTTAATCCTGCAACCACATTTCAGGATGAAAAGGTCGCACAATAACATTAATGGGGATTAATGATATGTCGGGGATTGTTGTTATGTTATGTTAAAAGTTGTTGTTGATGTTATGTTAAAAGGTCGGGATTAACATTTATATGCAATAAATAGCAGAAGTAAAATTGGTCTAATTGAAATTTGATTGCAAAGAATATCATGACAAATTCATCATCATCATGACAAATTCAACAACAATCGCGCTCCGCAACAACAACAATACCATCGCAGGGCCTATTCTGCCTATTTGCCAGATTTTCTGCCTATTATACCAGTCGTACCACGAGCAGTCTACTCAGAAAAATAAAGCGGCTTTATTGTCCAAAAAGTGGAACATGTTTTTTGCACCAAGCACTAATACAAACTTAATTAGCCGAGCCAAAATGGGTCCGGACTACGCACACAAAGGCAAAAGTTCCTCAACATTTGGACAAAGTCCCACTCATTTACCTGGGTGTACGCAAAACATCTCACTATGGGGTTCACAAACATAATCAGTGTTATGATCCGTTAATAGTCGTAATAAGTTCATGAAAATTTTTAACCGTCTATAGTAGGTATGGGAAATTTATCACTATATTATGAAGTATAGTTAATTCCCCAGATTTCGTAGCGTTTAAAAAAATTTTCATTTAGGCACAATTCATCATTATCTTTAATATGGTGAGGGCAAAGGGCTGGCTATAATACAGTTAAGATAGTTGACTTAATTACTCCAGAGTTCCATTAGTGTGATCAATAAAATAATCATCGAATAACATTATTATAATGCAGGTGTCAATTATTGTCGAGGTTTGAGAGAGTTTCTAAACGGAATGCAGAAACACATTCAATGAACATTTTCGCCCCTATAATTTTAGGCTGAATTCATCTCTGTATTAGGGCTCGCGTTAATACACAAGGATATAGGAATGTCTCGGCTGAATTAACTAATTATTCTACGGAAATAAATCAGTAAAGTAAGAACCCAATCGAATGGTCATGTATGTTTGTTTATTCACTGCAAAGCAACTGTGAGCTGAAGATTTCAGCCCCAAATTTAGTGCCGTTGGAGCACATTATATACGTTCAACAAGAAAGTTAGGCTTGACCACAGCAAGTTATGCTAACGTGCGTAAGTCTGATGTAATAATTGACTTAACTAACTCCATCAGAGAAATTGTCCCTTTACTAATATGGGCAGGGCAATTCTAATTGATAACTTTTTATACCCACTTAGGAGGAACTGAATTTCCTACTGTTATCCTAATCGGATGAGGCGGAAGTGTTCACTAATTTTAGTGAATTAATTAGTAATTTGGTTGAATTAATTAGTAATTTGGTAATTAATTAGTAATTTGGTTGATCGAAAGTGCCCATTGCTTGGCTCAAGTGGGGCAGAACTTCTCATCATTAATACTAAGTTAAGTTAGGCGAAAGCGACCAATAATTACAATATTTACGTGAAGTCCCTGTTGTTCAATTGTTGCTTTGTATCCGCCAGCCAACCGAAATTTCGTGGGCTGGTTCATGAGCAATTAGACTCATTCTCATGCCTGAGACCTGAAATAAAAATGCTCAATGACTCAAGAAAAATGCAATTTTTGCTAAGTTATGCAGTCTAGTGCACTCGCCAATTTTTCCTCCAATGAGGACGTTTTCAAACCAACTTTGAGGACTTGAGATAAATTACTTTTGATGGTCGAGGTAAATATGGCGAGTGATTGGCGCCCTTCAACAATGTTCCAGAAAGAAATAAGTTGCAATAATAAATGTAATTCTTCAACAATTAAAAGTTTGAGTACTGAAAATAGTCGTAACGACCACGAAATATCTTGACTAAACAAAAAATTATAATCTTTAATGAGCTGTAAAATAATGCGATCGAGTTGTAAATAGAAACATGTAAGACGGCCAATCCATAAATATGCTTTATACCTAGAATCAACCATATTTTCACATGTTTGTTGTCTTGGCTTCTGTCGTTTGATATATTCGTCTTTAATTGCGTTGTGAACCTAAACCCGCTGATGGAAGACGCCGCACGGTAGATTGGCCGTTTCTTTCAAATCTCGTCCGGCTCGCGCCCGTCCGCGCGTATCGTGAAGCGATGGACAGGCCACACCACGACCATCGGTGGTAATTGGCATGTTACTTGAAGGCCGTACATAAACGATAGGCCGCTTGCCACTCACGACCATATTTCGCTTGCTAGATAAACGATGATGCTCATGCAAGTTCGTATGTAAGTACATATTTGCCTACAGGGAGGCGCTAACATCTTCATACAGATTTGCTTACATGCAGGAGTTAAATTTGGAGAATAAGTAGTTACATATAGCATCTATACTTTAATACAGATTATGTACCTATTCACAAACCATGTAGAGTTAAATGTTGAATGTAGATTCGACAAGATTGAAGTAAATTCAAGTGTTGGCACCCTTACTGAACGGAACTTTTCAGTAATTTCCAACTTGCCAGATGCACATCTCAGTGACCGTAAATCCGTCCTAAAGGAATGTCATGTTGCTCCATCGCCAATGGCTGAATGCAGTCGTGAAGTTCGCCTACCTTTCCTTAGTTAATGGCGATCCGTTTGTCATCTCTCTTTAATGAAACCTGCCGTAAAAAAATATCTGATGACCGTAAGTTTAGTAATTTTTAACAACGTAGGCTTGGCCGATGAATTGTTACGGTTTACCGCTTAAAAAAGTAGTAACTCATTGACTGATAATTAATAGATAGGAACAAAGAACGATACCGGAGTTTGTGTATTTTCAACCACAGAAATATCATGTAAATTGTACAACGATCGCTCCCAATGCAATGCATCACCCATAGAAAAAGATTTTTATATGGATAACAACGGAAAAATGTCACACCAGCGGAAACTTGAATTTATACAACTTCTTTCAAAATTCACACTTGAGGTTGTAAACTTTCCGAAGCAATTCCGAGTACAGACTTAGCTTGATATTAAAGAGCATCAATTTAAGTACAGATCAAGATAAATACTGCGACACAACGTAAATATGTATTTTCGAATAACCGTTACACATCTGGATGATGTATAAATGGATAATATTTTCAGTTATGGAAGGTTTTTATTGCTACTCAATTTGTTACGCGGTAAAAAAAGACAATGCGACAATCTATGTCCGTGATAAAATACTAGTGGTTTTTGCCTCATTACACTTGTGTTCCTTTGAAGATAGTAATGAATATGGGCGACGCATACGCAATTTAATCACCCAATTCGGTATTACTAATATTAGTGGTCCTATTGATTGATGTAGTCGTACGTATAAAACTTCATAGAAACTACGACTAACAGTACCGTGTGCCACGTGGTGTATTGTCTGAAGATCTGGACAGCAGCACTCTTGCAACCAACAGCATCCTGGGCACAGGTTCGATCGACGGTGAATTCATAGTTTCTTCGAACGCGAGCCCTTGAGGTATGAGTATCCAATGTTTATTCAGCTCAGACGATATGTTAGCATGTACTGAAAAGTGACTGATAGTATGAGAATGAGTGAAAAATTCAGCTGAGGAAGAGAATCGATGAAAGGGCAAATAACGATAATTTTTTTTATTTTACTTAGGAGGCGGCCATGGATGATGTCGTGTAGCCGCCTTGATGTTACGCCGGCGCGTCAGGCCCACGGCGCGCATGTTGCAGGCGCTGCCGCGCAACGTGCGCCTAAAGACCCGTTTACACTAGTGGCAACGACATGCGCTTTGAGTCGTTTGCTGCAGTGCCTCACCGCGCACAACCGTTCACACTACTTTTTTACTCACTTCTATAACACCTCCCCACAACACCTCCTATAACACCTCCCACAACACCTCCTATAACACCTCCCCACAACAGCTTCTATAACACCTCCCCACACACAACACCTCCCCACAACACCTCCCACAACACTTCCCCACACACAACACCTCCCCCACAACACCTCCCCACAACACCTCCCTACACACAACTTACACACACTTGTTATATATAAATCCTACCAATACACCTACACACGCTAAACCAAAACACCTTCCTAATAAAGGCTCGTTTACACTAGTGACAACGACATGCGCTTTGAGTCGTTTGCTGCAGTGCCTCACCGCGCACAACCGTTCACACTACGTTTGTAAGTGATAGCTCGAGACCGCGCGCTTTGAACACTAGTTACCACCTAGACGTCAATGAGGATGGATGTCACCGAATTTGAGCTGTGGGCCATTGTTCTCGGGTGTGCTGGGGCCCGCGATTCTTCGCACTATGTCAGTTGTAAACGAGAATTTAGCATAGACATCATGATTAGAGAACTAGCACATTCAAAAAGATACAGTTTATAAAAATATAGTCTATTCTTAAATAATTCGTACCGATATTATATCATCCTTTGAAATCGCTAAACGGTAATGCAGAAATTGTCAGGAGTTGCTTAAATCACATAAACTAAACACGTCATGTAAAAATAACTTACATCATTTGCATTTCGATTTTTGTACTCCTTTGACCGAACAGTCCATAGGCATTCGTGTTCTCTATAAAGATCAATTAGGCGCTCTACTAGAGAGTGACTCCAAACGAGAGTGGTGCTTAGTCGACATTTGGTGTGCCGGACCAGCGTACACAATCAAGCTTACTACTACTAGACCACAGACAGCTATCTACTAACTAAGAATTTAAAAGCAAAGAATAGTCCACACAAATTCATATCTTTATAGAAAACGTTTCGGAGACCAGCTCCATCGTCAGTTCGTAGAATCTAGAATCACAAATTAATACATTGAAACCATAGGACGAATTCGATTTCTTTAATTAATTAATTTAGATATTTAATTTTATTTAAAATTTTAATTCAATTTAAATTCTTAGTTAATTTGCGATTTAAGCATACCAGTGATATCAATTCTTTAATAGCTATCTACTAAGCGCCGCGCTTGTGTTGCATGAGGCATGGCCCCTGTCAATCGCTAGCTCGTCAATCGGTCAAGAAGCGCATGCAGAGGCTGCAAAGCGCCTCTGCATGCGCTTTGAGGCACTTGACTCTCGTGTTTTGCCCCTAGTGTGAACGGGCCTTAAGAATTCCAGCTGGCTTTGAGACACTTGACGACAAACTGTAGTCTTACCTACTCGTGATTCAAAGTTTTCCACTAGACTTCTTGCCAATTTGGAATTGACATACCTTAAGCACACTTTGATGACCTGAACAACTTAACGTAACAAAATCTAATGTTCGTTTGCAGCATAAGTTAATGGATATTAAATAATGCTCTATAATCTGTTCTTTTAACGATAACTCGCCAGAAAAGACTAGGGGGTGAAAATGATTCACTGCAAAACCGTTTGAGCATGCATTTATTTTGAATTTAAGGCATTGGTAACTTCTCCAGAAATTGACGCTTTCAGGCTTAAAAGGATAGATAGAGAATTATGCGTATAATATTGAATACCTTTTAAAAATTTAAAACATTCGTCTTTGTTTACTTGATATAACCTAACAGTTGCAGCTAGCTTGCCCCTGCAGCAATGCCACCTACATCTGTCTTGTCTACGCCGTGACAGTATCCCATCCTGCACCATGTGCTCTATTTGAGTTTCTGGCAAACTTACAGGAGGTCCAAACGGCTGAGGCCAAGCCGCCGACGTAATGTGCACTGGAGCGAGTGCCCAGCCCAACATTCTCTCAAAAGGATTTGGAACCTCTATATATCTTCCCAAACTTTCTAAAAAAATCAATGAAGCTGGAATAGGAGATTGGAGAGCTATATTTTATTATCACTCCAGGTCATCGGAAGTAATAGAATATTACATGCCTGGTGTCTATTAGCGTAATATTTTGAAATATTTCTACATCATTAACTATATCTTAGACAACGGTCTCTAATTCTGGCACGGAATTTATGCTTCATCCATTGAATCAAAAGATGAAATTACTGGGCTAAAGCAATAAACTATTAAGTATTTATATTCATCGTAGCATCCGTACGTGTTCGCGACACATAAACTTATTATTTTTTTGCAATATTGGAATATTTGGGGAGAAGAGATGCGGTGGCTGACCGTTTTCACGAGCTTGTCATGGTCGTCGAAGCATACGAACATAAACTGCATCATACCATTTCAATTGAAGCAGCGACTGGCATAATTTTGACTCGAGGGAGTACATTTTCATCAATTGCAATTCAATCTATCAACAACCAAAGTTTGAAGTTTATAGTCTTGTATCAAAATGCCTAAAAATTGTTCAATTGTTCAAAGGAGAAAAAATCATCAGGTAAAAAAATATTGCCGACATAGCCCAAAATTATCGCATGCACCAGGTTGGCTGGCGTAATTATTTATTGTTGGCATAATTATTTAAATGTTATTTCAGTGCATTATCACGAAGGTAATTATTCTCGGGAATTTCTTTAACTTGCTTGTCGCATTCCAGCGCATCGCCCGTGGTTTGGCTGTTTAGTATGGCGTGCAGTTGGGGATGGAATTGTCGTCTAAAGTTCCAGCTCAGTCGCCAGAATGTATTCTGATGAAATATTTTAATTCTGTGAGAACTAACTTTCATTAAAGGGTTTTTGCTATTGATGTGCCCGAAGTGATGTATTGCTATTGATATATATTTTCGGTGCAGATTGATTCAAGATTTTATATTGTCTTTCGTTGTGCCAAACTATCAATGGCCATGTGGTCACATCAGAATGAACTATGTCCCTGGTATGTCGTAGTGCAAGGTGTATGGCAATGCTAGAGCTTCGTGAAATGTGTCTATATAATGCTCGGTTGGTCCCTTTGCGCTCCCTATAAGACCGCATTCCATGGTGTTGTCGGTTTTGAATGGCCATGTGTTCGTATAATGTTATTTTATATTCCGTCTTCAATGCCTGTATGTCATGAAGTGAGATGGGTATACAGTTTTGGAATTAGTGTTATGCGATCTTGGGTTCTGAGAGGCGTGTTAAAGATCATAATGGCGTGTTTTAGTGTGTCGGAGGAATAACCAGCGGAGATTTAGTGAATTAATACATATGGTAGGCGTGGTTCATGTGATTCTGTGAATTTCTTCATCAGTCCCAATTTCCTGCGGAGCTCTAGTAAAAGAACTCTATTAGAAGGCATCGACGAGTAACAGAAGGCATTTATCCACAAATTGTGAGCAGCTTTGGCTTCAAACGCTTATTGTATCAACATTTTCGTGGGGTTTCGTCTGTCCCTTGCACACAGAAAAACAGGGTATTTGATATACATATAAAGCTTATTGCTCGAGCAGCATGCGCAAGACTACCAAATTCCTACCCACTTACCAGAAGTGGTCTTTAGTTTTAAATTCCTGAGTTTCGAATGTTTCCTTGATGTGTACCGACGACCTGCTAGGATGAAACCTGAACATCGCCGTAGTCTAGTGACACCAGTAAGAAATTTCTTGATGATCTTACGGAAATAAATCATCCCGCAAAATAAAATTCACGTTAAAAATTTCAAAATCATTATTTCGGAATGTAAATTATGAAGCAACTTGATTGCATGTAAAAAGTGAACAAATAACTTAAAAGTGAACAAATGATAATCAAATCAATTTCAGATTTAATTAATTTCTTTGTCAAAAAAATTTGGTCACGTATTATCTTCGCTGTCATAACCTTATTCAACGGCGTGTTCACACGTCACTCTTCATTGATATTGTTTTTAATTTGATGAGTATAAATGATACCACAATTAGATTCATTTGTTATTTCAAATGAATATTTTATTTTAAACGGGAAGAATCCCCGGTTCCCGCAGTGATGATCATAAATAGGAAAGAGCAATTATCGGGGCCTATATATGCTTAGGCATGGCTGAGACTTGATATTTCGTTACGTATTCAAGATAACTCAAACGTGGGAGGTCAGAATAAACGTTTTCCATGAAAATATACCTGCAAGCAATAAATTAGAGCAGACAACATTCGCTAAAACTTAACCAAATATAATTTTCATAAATTACTTGATCTTTATTTTATTTTCTCTAGAAAATAAGTAATATTTTAGATTGAAAATCAATTGGTAGCGTATGGATCTGAATGCATATTTATTCTAAAAACACTAACTAAACATACCTATTTTCATTTGTACGCTGAAACTGAGAGAAAAGGAAGTGTTGCGCAAGAATATATAAGGGGCTAGGAAAAAAAGGGAACACTCATAATTTATATTGTTCATAGTCATTAAGAAGCCAAGGCTGAGGCAACGGTATCATATCCAGGGACGAATGGTATCAACATTGTCACCTGACACATTGTTAAGATTGTTAGAAAATGAACAGACAGACACTATTAAGGATGTTTAGCTTGTTTCTTCGACAGCTTGTTTTCAACTTTGTTTCCTATGCATTCTCTGATTGCTTGTTTTAAATTTGTAATAAAGATAAAAGCACAAGCGCGTGTGATGCCTACACCGTAGAGTGCTGACTGTCATCTTCTCCCTCTGTCTTGGTCTCTTGCACGGTCACAAATGGGGGACCAGCGTCTGCACACACGAGCAACATGATTACAATTTCATTATTTATGAATAAAACAGTTGACTGGGGCTGAATGTTGATGTTTATATAGGATAATGGTGGCTCTTGCACGGTCACAAATGGGGGACCAGCGCCTGCACACACAAGCAACATGATTACAATTTCATTATTTATGAACAAAACCGTTCACTAGCTACAACTGTATGGTGATGTTTATAATGGATTGTATTGGGTAAGAATTGATCTAAATGAGTTTTCAATTACTGAGTATACCACCGGAATTTCAAATTTATTCGACTTCTAGCCCGAAAAATTCCGTTAGCCAAAATTCAGATAAAAAGCCACTCGTCAGCCAAACGTTACACGGCTTCATAAAATTCAAGATGCATGAGAATTTCGTTCTCTTCAATCTCGATTTTCTTAATGCATGCCATCATCCGTGAAACTTCTCTCCTAATTGTCGCTTTCCTATTCCAATTATACATTTGCCCATAATAATGGAAACAATTTTTGTACAAAATAAAATGATAATAAATGAAAGGCCTACGCCGACTCACATTTTTCATATTATTTTTGTTCAACCTCGCTTCGAAATTCGATACTTTAGCTCATGTACTCATGAAGAAAATATATACCTCGCAAATAACATGTCATATTAGAATTTATTAATACTTTTTTTCTCTTTTGCTTCAAAATCTAAAATAGCTCCTAAATATCCACAACACTAGGTGTCAAGCAATTAAAAAAACATGTTTTCGCAAAATATATACTGATTAATGAGCCTACGATGCGAGCAGAATGCCTCTAATTCTCTCTCAAGTTAAAAACGCAGGCAGCGGCGACGACTTTCCTGGTTGGGCTCTTCGGTATAGAATAAGTAGCTTCAATCACGCACGCGTGACAAAGTTATAGAGGGAAATTGTTAAAATTTCTTCTGAAACACTGTTTCCAAACCAATGATAGATGCAACATAGGTAAGGAAGTTTTTTTTTTTGGTAGTGGCTCACAATCTGGAGCTGGCCGAGCTATCGATTAGCGCTACGTTGTCTTGAAATTGATGAATGAAAGTTCTATAAAACTCACTTCCATTTGAAACTATTCGGACCATCGAAACAATTAGCGTAAGTGCTTTGTCATCATGAGAATTGTTTATGAATTTCCGAAAATCAGCTGAGAAATGCATTCAGTTGCACGGAAAATAATTCCCCAACGTACATGATTCTACCCCTACTGAAATCTACTCGATTCAATCGGCAGTTTTCACTATTTCAGTACTGGAAGTCATCGTGAACTCGCTAATTTCATCAATCTTCATGAATGGAATGGCTCTTTCATTGCGGACGATGTTTTTTTATACTCCGAAGCACATAGAAGGCACCTGGTTCTCGTAGCTTCCGCAAATTAATAATGGATTTGCAAAATGAATTATGTACATCACATCAAGAGGGCGTTTACAACACTGATAATGACAAACTTTGCTGGTAGAACTGCCATCTAATAAATTTAATAAGCCGTGAAGATCCTGAAAGTTAGCCGTTATTTACCTTATACCGACACTCTGATAAGTTTATTTGAAGCTACCGAATAAAGGTCGTATATGTTTGTGAGTTACACTAATTATAATAATAAAAGAAAATGCCTGCAAAAAACAGACATTGTGAACATACTTGAAGAGGGTCGCACGGTGGTGAGCAATCTGTCGCGATAAGAGTAGCCCACGAACCCCAGAACAGCGACCAGCAGCAGGCAACCTATTACGATCCCCGCAATGGCGCCTCCCGCCAGACCTTTTCCGTTCTCTGCGCGATTAATTGATAATTACTGATGAGTAAAGCAGATAACATATGAAACACCTGTCACAAAAATCCCTTGGTTACCTTTATAAGCTGAGTGCTTTCGCGTCGGCGAAATTTCTTCAATGATCTATCGGAATCCACTTTTTGGAAAAAATTCAGATCATCATAATATGGAATAGATCATAGAACAATTTAACATGATAAACAATTAAAAGCTTATGAAGGTTTTTTCATAAGAGTGCTATAAATTGATGAGGGCATTGTTATTTTGTTTGAGAATACCCTATTAGTATCAACAAAGTCTTTCGTGTTTGAACGCTATCCTTGTCTGTTGCTCCTGCGCGTAGATAACACACTCACCAGGCGTTCGTGTTGTGCCTATTGGAGGTGGGGTACTTTGAACAGCGTCATCCCCATTTACTGCACAAGCGAAATAAAAAAAGATTAAATGTGTTATTAAAGTCAAAAATAAGCGGGAAATGAAAAAAAAAGTTAAATATGAAATTGAAGTCGAAAATCAAGCATTAGGTATATCGGCAAGTCAAGAACCGTCATATAAGATGAAAATAAATAGTAATATTGATTACCGGTGCTCATGCAAAGACTTCTACAAGATGGTACACACACCTACAATTGTCTGTAATTTAAGGTCTTATACTTCGAGGGAAAAAAGTTGATAATTTTAAACTAATTTCTCGTAGCCTTAAAACTGTGAAAACGCTAGATTGGCGCTTTAGTCTTTTTTGCACATTTCCTGAAGCACATCAATTGCCGAAAAACAGTAAATTATTAGAGTATATGATCGTTTAGGATAGATAGACATTGCTACTTTGAGCATAAAATTGGCTAAGATCAATGGTCGGTTCAAGATTTCTGACATGATCTGCATTTTACTTTACAATCTAATTATCAAGTTTTGCAGAAACAATTTCCAAATACGTTCAGGCTATGTATTACTTCGTATTATTATAATAATAATTGTATTGTATTATTTCATAATAATGGTATTATTAATATTAATAATTTAAGCCGGTGAGAGCCAGGAGGGGGAGGGTTGCTCAGTGCCCGGGGTGCAACAGGGTGCTGTCGGTCGCCAATATGGCGAGGCACCAGAGGGCGTGCCTGGTGTGGGACCCTGGGGGGGGGGGCAAGTCCCTGACGGGGATCGACGGCCCGGAAATGGAATGGAAATGGAAAAATGGTCACTTTTTTATTAATATTTATTTAGTTCTAATAAATTGCGTATACGACATGCGACTTGAGTGTTGCATGTTATACAGTAGTTTAGGAGTACCGAACGTCTACTAGTGAAGGCTTTTCTCCGGATGGCCGTACATCCAAAATGAGAATCAAATTATCCCGAATCCCGTCATTTTAAATGAAGTTACTAATTACGAAGCTTAAATTTACATACACAATTTTCAGAATCAAATTTTAAAAGTTATCCAGCGCTCCACTCCTCGTTCCAAAGTACCTCATGGTTCTGCAACTGAAATTAATTTCCAATTTCTTAAGTTCAGATAATTTTTCAGCAACTTAGGTTTAGTAAATACGAGCCCGAGCAATCGCACTATATACGAGTATTTACGATGCAAGGCGAAAAATCAACAAACACGCAGTATTTAAAAAAATTATGCATACATCGATCGAGAAAAATTCAGGTGTAACACGGGTTTCTCTATGTATTTCATGTAAATTCAGCACAGGTATGCTGCCAAGATTAACCATTACGCAGACATCGTGCTGATCCTGACAAACGATATTGGATCGCACAAGAAGCATGCATCTCTTAAGGGGACCGGCTACCCTAAAATTTTCAATTGTGGCGTTTTCCGGTTTTTGTGCTCATCTGAAAGCTGGAATTCTGCTCTTTCCAATGGTACCACTGCCATCGCTGTACGCCAATATTTACGTTCATGACGTCTCTTTAAAGGGAAGCGGGTGGGAGAGTTCTTCAACTAATTAGATATAAAGTAATTAGCTGCTGAAATCTTTGAATATAGTTTCTACTTGAGCTATGCTGCAGTTACATGCTTAGTCTCATCTTAAAGCTGACATTCTGAGCTTTCCAACGATACTACTGCGATCCATGTACGGCGATATTGACGCACACGGCCGGGCTTTAACGGGGGGCGGGGGGTGGAGTTCCTTCAGTAAATAGACCTAAGAAAATTAGAGCGGCAAGACTACATATATTGGTGTATCTGGCATCTGAGCTCAGTCACCCTAATAACTTTGTACGGAGAGGTGAGCTACAAGTTGCTGCTAGCATCCTTGAGTGGATTAAGCTACAGAAGCCTGTAGTTTGGTATCCATGCTACATTGAGTGCATATTTCGAGGCGCGCGGGACTTTGTCGCGCCGTCCTGAAAAGTTCAACTTATTGTCACGGAAAACCTATCTCCTCCTACAGTTTTTAAGCTACAGCAATGATACACATACCATTAGACTCGCAAAGACCAGGCCTATCGATTTGAACATCACTTTTTTAAATTTCTGTCTGGTTCGTTTTTTATATGCGGGAGAAGGGGCTGGGAAATGAGAAAAATGGGAAAAACGCGCATAAAAAAAAACTATAGGAAAAATGAAAAAACCCATGTTTGAATCGACAAGTATGGTCTTTACAAATTGAATGATACGTGTCTCGATGTTGTAGGATGATATTTGTAGGAGAAGATAGATTTTCTAAAGTACCCGTTTTTAGCCGTTTTCTATGAATTTCACGTTTTCTATCAATTTTTTCGCAAAATTCATAGAAGCAAAATGTCATTTTTTTTTAATTTTACGTATGTATGTGAAGTTTCATGATGGTCGGATAATAAATGTAGAAGTTTTTCTGGAGGGTAGCCGGTCCCCTTAACGAGGTACTCTTTAACTAAAACTAGTTTTTTACGACATCACCTCTTGATAAGTGTACCTTATATATAAAAATTGACTGAACAAATGTAAATGTCTCTAGAATAGGGGTGAGATACTTATAGTAACTCTCTTCATTTCAAATTTCTCAATCTGAATTGAAACAATCGTAGGAACATACGAACCAAAAACTTAGATTAGCGTCGAGAAAAAACATTTATTATATGGCTAGAAAATACTAAAATAAATATGATGAGTTTTAAAGGGAAATCATGGCAAATGATTGGCGCCTGTCACCAGAATTTCATGAACAACTCGCACGGCTAGGAGGTGAAGCCCTGGCATACCTCAGCTCAAGGTACCAATGCTATTCAGATAGGAGCGACACGACTATAATGTGTGGGGCATGAACTACGCAATGCGGTAGTGGGATGCCATTATATCTTGATAATTGGGAAGCTCCTATTTTATCGTGAAGAAAATTATTATTGTAATAGAATTAGGAGCAAACGAATTACACAAGTTATTTTCTTTCAGATTTCGTTATAGCAATACTCTCCCTCTCAGTTAACGGACAGATTCATTGAACAAATATTATTATATATATTTTTCCTGAGTTAGCTCCATCGCCTGGGCGCTATAGTGGAGGGTCTCCATGTACTACAACATTACCGCAATATATACGTTCTTCCTGCGACTATAGGGCATCTCCCGAGCGAACACGTCTGAAGAAAGATATCGCAACGGAATTCCGAACGCCCAGAAACGCACTTAATATCAAGAACTCATTCAGATCAATTCTCCTGTCACAACCTCAGTACATTTACGGTATTTCTCGTTTCCAAGTCGCTTGACGACGGACAACTCATTCGTTGAAAGCTCAGACTATTTCTATATAGTTAATCAGTCGGCGCACGTATAAGGTGCTTATACACGAGGCGAATAGTTGCGTCAACAAGTCGACGCAACTAAAATTTGTGATGATTGACGTGATCAGAGGCAACTAGCTGATGCATTGCACGCAGAGCAACTCAAGTTGCTATGAAGCAGTCAAGTGTGCCCAGTAGCGGTTCATACTGAATATAGTTGCGTCGCTCTCAATTCTTGCCCACTGTAGCGCGCACAGCTTTGGAACTCTCGCTCGCCTACACCATGCACATTCTTACTCGACAACTCCCAATGTCGCACTGGCGCAGGCGCACTGTACTGAAAACAATTTCCTGGTGTATAGGCCCTCAGCCGGCAAAACTGTAGTCGACTCAACTAATCGACGCAACTAATCGCCCCGACGCAACCTTTACATAACAAGGTGGAGTGGTACAACTTCCTTGTTGAGTGAGGCATATGAGAACCTGTCTACCTAACAAAAATAAGACTCTTTATTTACAGTGATTTGTGAAGACCTAGACATATTTTTATTATGCGAATTGTTTTTCATTAGATCAACGTAATTGGACTTATATTTCATTAATAAATAATGAAAATTTATGATAATACCAAATGAAAAGCATGAGGGATTCACTTCTTTCCTCATGAGATATGGGTAAATTTGAGATGATATTTGCAACTTCATCAGGTTTTGAGTTAAAAAATCTGTAAAATCGCATTTCTATTCCCATTTCAATGGCAACTCGCATAAAAATGGAGAGGCAAGCGTGTGAAGTGAGTGTTCAGGTTGAGGCGTAGAGAAAAGTGGGGTACAGTTGTACGTAGGGGATGGGAAAAATATCAATTATTTTACGTATTAAGGGATATAGTATCCCTCCCTGCCGCGTCAATAAAGGCTAAGACTTGTGTGCTTTTAATACCCTGGACCATTATTATATATCAACCAATATAGATGGAAAAACTGAAAAGTTTCATTTTGCCCCGTAATTCTCCCAGTCGTAATTCTCCAGTATTACTTAATTAGGAGACATAACCTTTTCAAAATTTAATACAGAAGTAAGATCATTTCGCATGCTTGAGAGCTGCTGCTATCCAAATGATATATTGTGATGGATTTTCCCATAAAAATATCAATATGCATTGATGAATGGTCAACGAATAACATTATGCATCGTATAGCTCATTATGAATCTTTCAGGTATCTGTCTCAGCTGCGGCTCGTGCTTCAAGTAGATAATAAATGAAGCACGAGCTGCAGGTGAGCAGATATATCCAAGATGCAGGGTGAGCTTACTTATAGGCACGAGCTGAAGCTGAGACAGAGATCTCCAAGCGGACCAAGGCACGAGTTACAGTTGTATATAAAATCGAAAAAACATGAATTTTTATTGCATTATTGTTTTTCACAGTGTAAACTTTTTTTGCGCGTAAGAAGTTCCCTGTTTTGCGTGGAAGTCACATGAATAACTATAATAATGTAAAATATGGCTGACTCAAGTAAATTATGAGGCTCCCATTTTCTGTAATAATATATGGATTTGCTGTTAATATTGACTTTCGGATCATTTGATTAAAAAAAATTGATTAAATGTAAAACTTTCCGT
Source organism: Hyalella azteca (assembly GCF_000764305.2). Lineage (NCBI taxonomy): Eukaryota > Metazoa > Arthropoda > Malacostraca > Amphipoda > Hyalellidae > Hyalella > Hyalella azteca. Next base: position 19,143 of record NW_025940676.1, read on the forward strand.
TGTTACCATTTGAACGAACAGATCCTCGCACAACCAGCAATATGAACTAACGGATCCTACCGCAATTGTAGTTGATGGAAGGAATATTGATAAATATAAGGACTTACGTGGTTACACGGGGTGGAGTGCGGTTAAAACGAACCCTCGGATTAAGCGAATTTTTTTAAAAGAAACGCACAGGAAAATTTCTCTGTAGTTGAGGAAATGAAACCTGCAACGCCGGACATCGTTAATGCTTGTGGGCTCGCGTTCTCAATCGGCACGAGTTTGTAGTCGTTGAATATGAGTAAAATTTAATGGATTGTTAGCGTTCAAACTTATTTTTCCTAAAAAAAGCCTCATGAGCAGTCAATGCCGTTTGAATTTTGGGTATATCCTTCCCTCATTTTATTGAAAAGTAAGTCATGAGTAACTCAAGTAAAATGCAGTTTACAGAGAAAACACTGTTGTAAAACTTTGGCAGCAATATATGTATAATTATTATATGTACTTTTGTACATTGTATATGTACAAATGTATAAGTAGTTTTACTTTACATATTTATAGAAGTTACTCATTTGTATGGAGTTTCAAGTACTTCTGATGATATTTAAACTTTCTAGAGTTTCATTGATTGATCTTCGGCTCAATTTTTTACCAAATGAATAAAAAGTTTAATTATCTGAAATGCTCGCAACGCATTGATACGCCTCAGCAAATATCTGTGTGGATGAGATTCAGAACATCACGACCCCAAGTGAATTATGGCATATGTGTAAGCGGCATCTTACCCTCAACACCTTGACTTCAGCTTTCGCGAGAATTATCAATATATAACCAATAACTTTCAAACTAGATATAGTCGGACCATTTGATGAACGAATGTGGATTCGCGCAAATAAAAAACCTGAATACATGTTAAATATCTACAAATGCCTGGCTGACATGTTTAAATGCTGTTTTTTCACTGGTGCACTGGGCATCGGATGAATATGTGAGTTTTGCAAAAATTTATGTGCATAAAATTGTCTTGCACACGAGAGCGATCCATTGCATTATGATTATATGATACTTGCTTCACGAAATTTCCTCATGCCCTCTAACAATGAAAGACAATGAATTTCGTATCAAACCAATTCTATTAAAATGGTAAAGTAATTAGAAATTTCAGAACATCAGCAACACCGAGATCAGAATCAAATTACCTCGTCAATTGTAGCAATACTTTTTGTTGATTATCCATGATGAGTGAGCGGAAAATCAAGCTCTGGGAGGTAAGTGCCGTATTAAACAGACAAAATCTAAAGATATCTGTGAAGTATTATAATGAGAATAACTATGATATTTATCATGGTTATTCTTTAAGCTTATAATGATGACGATATTAATAACATTAAGAAGAATACTAATAGTATTATATTAATTATTAATACAATAAATATGATGATAATTATAATATAATAATAACAATGATATTCAACGAGGTGAGACGCACCAACGTCGAATTCCGTATCGTAGTAATTAAAAACGCGCAGTCAATTGTACTCTAACCACCTGGCCAGTGGCGGATGCTTTTCTTAGAAGAGACATTTCTGGTAACCGACAATGGAGGTTCCCGTAGAAAGAAGAATCTTTCGACGAAAACAATATAAATACGAAGAAGCTACGGAATTCCTGACGCCCAGTAACTTTCTTATCGGGTACATCACTATTCCGGTCGATGTGCAGTAATGTTGTACATTGTCACGTACTTCCACATGGTGGAGAAGAAATTAAATGGCGACGTCATGGATCCTACAGGACTCTTACCTTCCTTAGAGAATTGTATACCAAGTACTAAATAACCCCTGATAGAGCTCCAAAAACTTTATCTTGCACGTTTAGCAACCCAGTGCCAAGCCTTGAACCATGCTGGTACTCAGCATGGAACTGAACACATCCGAGGAATCTAATTTATGCACGCTGACTTCGTTAGATTTGAGGCCCCGGTGCATACTGTATCTCTCGAGTTGAGGATCTATTGCACTTACATTTGTACACTTATCTCAGATATCAGACAGCTTGAAAAATTATAAATTGTATGATCTAAAGAAAATATTTAATCTATGTGTATCATAACAAATTCAACAACAATTGCGCTCCGCAGAAGCGCAAAGATTTTGCTTGCTGCTATTCGACCTCCAACGCTACATCCGGGACCCGATGGCGGGGTAACCTGCCTATCGACGACTCTGGAACGGAGGACGACGAAGGCGGTGCACCAGCGTAACCGGGGACTAGGAAGTCCCAAACTCATCATAAGGACATTAAGGAAATTGATGCCACATGATTTTAATCCTGCAACCACATTTCAGGATGAAAAGGTCGCACAATAACATTAATGGGGATTAATGATATGTCGGGGATTGTTGTTATGTTATGTTAAAAGTTGTTGTTGATGTTATGTTAAAAGGTCGGGATTAACATTTATATGCAATAAATAGCAGAAGTAAAATTGGTCTAATTGAAATTTGATTGCAAAGAATATCATGACAAATTCATCATCATCATGACAAATTCAACAACAATCGCGCTCCGCAACAACAACAATACCATCGCAGGGCCTATTCTGCCTATTTGCCAGATTTTCTGCCTATTATACCAGTCGTACCACGAGCAGTCTACTCAGAAAAATAAAGCGGCTTTATTGTCCAAAAAGTGGAACATGTTTTTTGCACCAAGCACTAATACAAACTTAATTAGCCGAGCCAAAATGGGTCCGGACTACGCACACAAAGGCAAAAGTTCCTCAACATTTGGACAAAGTCCCACTCATTTACCTGGGTGTACGCAAAACATCTCACTATGGGGTTCACAAACATAATCAGTGTTATGATCCGTTAATAGTCGTAATAAGTTCATGAAAATTTTTAACCGTCTATAGTAGGTATGGGAAATTTATCACTATATTATGAAGTATAGTTAATTCCCCAGATTTCGTAGCGTTTAAAAAAATTTTCATTTAGGCACAATTCATCATTATCTTTAATATGGTGAGGGCAAAGGGCTGGCTATAATACAGTTAAGATAGTTGACTTAATTACTCCAGAGTTCCATTAGTGTGATCAATAAAATAATCATCGAATAACATTATTATAATGCAGGTGTCAATTATTGTCGAGGTTTGAGAGAGTTTCTAAACGGAATGCAGAAACACATTCAATGAACATTTTCGCCCCTATAATTTTAGGCTGAATTCATCTCTGTATTAGGGCTCGCGTTAATACACAAGGATATAGGAATGTCTCGGCTGAATTAACTAATTATTCTACGGAAATAAATCAGTAAAGTTAGAACCCAATCGAATGGTCATGTATGTTTGTTTATTCATTGCAAAGCAACTGCTGAATGTGAGCTGAAGATTTCAGCCCCAAATTTAGTGCCGTTGGGGCACATTACGTATATAAGTTCAACAAGAAAGTTAGGCTTGACCAAAGCAAGTTTTAATAACGTGCGTAAGTCTGATGTAATAATTGACTTAACTAACTCCATCAGAGAAATTGTCCCTTTACTAATATGTGCGGGGCAATTCTAATTGATAATTTTTTATACCCACTTAGGAGGAACTGAATTTCCTACTGTTATCCTAATCGGATGAGGCGGAAGTGCCCACTAATTCTATTAATTTGGTTGATCGAAAGTGCCGATTGCTTGGTTCAAGTGGGGCAGAACTTCTCATCATTCATACTAAGTTAAATTAGGCGAAAGCGACCAATAATTGCAATATTTACGTGAAGTCCCTGTTGTTCAATTGTTGCTTTGTATCCACCAGCCAACCGAAATTTAGTGGGCTGGTTCATGAGCAATTAGACTCATTCTCATGCCTGAGACCTGAAATAAAAATGCTCAATAACTCAACAAAACTGCAATTTTTGTTAAGTTATGCAATCTAGTGCACTCGCCAATTTTTCCTACAATGAGGACGTTTTCAAACCAACTTTAAGGACTTGAGATAAATTACTTTTGATGGTCGAGGTAAATATGGCGAGTGATTGGCGCCCTTTAACAATGTTCCAGACAGAAATAAGTTGCAATAATAAATGTAATTCTTCAACAATTAAAAGTTTGAGTACTGAAAATAGTCGTAACGACCACGAAATATCTTGACTAAACAAAAAATTATAATCTTTAATGAGCTGTAAAATAATGCGATCGAGTTGTAAATAGAAACATGTAAGACGGCCAATCCATAAATATGCTTTATACCTAGAATCAACCATATTTTCACATGTTTGTTGTCTTGGCTTCTGTCGTTTGATATATTCGTCTTTAATTGCGTTGTGAACCTAAACCCGCTGATGGAAGACGCCGCACGGTAGATTGGCCGTTTCTTTCAAATCTCGTCCGGCTCGCGCCCGTCCGCGCGTATCGTGAAGCGATGGACAGGCCACACCACGACCATCGGTGGTAATTGGCATGTTACTTGAAGGCCGTACATAAACGATAGGCCGCTTGCCACTCACGACCATATTTCGCTTGCTAGATAAACGATGATGCTCATGCAAGTTCGTATGTAAGTACATATTTGCCTACAGGAAGGCGCTAACATCTTCATACAGATTTGCTTACATGCAGGCGTTAAATTTGGAGAATAAGTAGTTACATATAGCATCTATACTCTAATACAGATTATGTCCCTATTCACAAACCATGTAGAGTTAAATGTTGAATGTAAATTCGACAAGATTGAAGTAAATTCAATTGTTGGCACCCTTACTGAACGGAACTTTTCAGTAATTTCCAACTTGCCAGATGCACATCTCAGTCACCCAGAATCCGTCCTAAAGGAATGTCAGGTTGCTCCATCGCCAATGGCTGAATGCAGTCGTGAAGTTCGCCTACCTTTCCTTAGTTTAATGACGATCCGTTTGTCATCTCTCTTTAAAGAAACCTGCCGTAAAATAATATCTGATGACCGTAAGTTTAGTAATTTTTAACAACGCAGGCTTGGCCGATGAATTGTTACGGATTCTAACGCTTAAAACAGTAGTAACTCATTGACTGATAATTAATAGATAGGAACAAAGAACGATACCGGAGTTTGTGTATTTTTAACCACAGAAATATCATGTACATTGTACAACGATCGCTGCCAATGCAATGCATCACCCATAGAAAAAGATTTTTATGTGGATAACAACGGAAAAATGTCACACAAGCGGAAACTTGAATTTATACAACTTTTTTCAAAATTCACGCTTGAGGTTGTAAACTTTTCGAAGCAATTCCGAGTACAGACTTAGCTTGATATTTAAGAGCTTCAATTTAAGGACAGATCAAGATAAATACTGCGACACGACGTAAATATGTATTTTCGAATAACCGTCGCACATCGGGATGATGTATAAATGGATAATATTTTACAGTTATGGAAGGTTTTTCTTGCTACTCAATTTATACGCGGTAAAAAAAGACAATGCGACAATCTATGTACGTAATAAAATACTAGTGGTTTTTGCCTCATTACACATGTGTTCCTTTGAAGATAGTATAATTTATATGGGCGATGCATGCGCAATTCAATCATCCAATGCGGTATTACTAATATTAGTGGTCCAATTTATTGATGTACTCGTACGTATAAAACTGCATAGAAACTACGACTAACAGTACCGTGTGCCGCGTGGTTTATTGTCTGTACAGCAGCACTCTTAGACACATATCCCGAGGCCGCGAGCCGCGCAAGAGCGAACCGTAGCGCTTAAAAAGTGTACACTTCGTCGATATTACGGAGATATTGCGCGGGCGTTCCGTGTGATCGTCTCGATCTAAATGTACCTCGATACGCCTTTGATTTTTGACTGGGATGAGAGCACTTAACTTTGTGAAAAAACTGTTCGGGGCTTATGCTGAAAATTCCTGATAACATCAAGCAATGTTATGTGAGCAAAATCTAATAATTTAAAAAGCTTCTTCATTTGTTGTGACATCTATTTTAGGAATATTTTAATTTGAACTAATGGTCGTGCTTCAGGAAAATAACTTTATACACGTTGCTGCACTTGCAAACTGTTTCTGCCTAGAAAACATTTATTGAGATGAACAAAACATATACATAATTTCTGTGCAAATTACAATCAGATATTGTACTGTATTTATATATAACTTACCAAGTTTTTGAGAGAAAGTTCGGATAATTCGACTGGCGCTGGAAATCACCGTAACGTGACTACAAACAGAAACATTGAATTAGCTACCTAGCTGGGCCGGACAAATAGAAGAGTCTATACAAGTATCTATGGGGCGAAACAATTAGACAGAGAGAAAATATTACATTCATAATGAGTTAACTGGTTCTCCAACAATATGGAAATTATTTAGCAATGTATAAGTAGTAATTAACAGTAGCACTGTATTTAGTAATTAATAATATTTATTTGGTCTACGTCATGACTTTTTTCAGACAAGTTTGTTCCTTGAAGGAACTTAATTTAAATAAATAAAATCTAATTATTATCCTGCTTATCGTAATTGAATTCGAATTTGAAATTCATAAGAAAGTCACTTAAACTTTCGACAGGCAATTTGGCTTATTTTAATTGGGGTAGTTTTGCTGCAAGGAATCTATTGAACCGACGCAGTGATCGAACCGCGGACAACTGACCAGATATTCGACCAGAAAACTCGGATAGAACATGACTGCTAGATTATTATTGTATTGTGATATTCGCCATGAATTATTTGTATGACAGTGCTGGGCCAAAGCAAAAAGCAACATATATGTAAGCAGGATCTGTTCAATTTTATGACGCTTTTCCAAATTCCGTCATTTTTTTCGCAGTAGGAATTGAATTTATTGCGAAGAAATCGTTTACCTCGTCCGCAGTTATTTTACACCCTATACTTGGAATAGTTTAGTCATGAAATGGATTCATGATTATTCTTTCGGTAGAATTCGATTAAATTTAATTTTAACAACATTATCGTATACGAGAAAAAAGTTTGCGGTGACATTTTTTTTTTGTTCAATTATACAGAATTCGCTGGGGTTGCGTGACGCGGTTCCTTTCATGGCAGAGACGCCAAAGAGAGCAGCCAGTTAATCTTGTTAAACGTCAACTCATTCAGTCCACCCTTATTAGTCAAAGACAACATGTCTAATTTTAACACACAGTATAGTAACCACTCATTTTCTATATGGTCAACTCAGAGGTAATTATGTCTACCAATTTAGCTAAGGCAACACGCAGGAAATGAAAGACCATTTTACTCGAGACCAATATGGTGGTGCCACTACAACTATCAAATACCAACCGTTAATTATTTTCATGGAACTGGCCTTATGTAGACGCGTTCTTGTCCCGGTGGAAACCAGGGCTTTTAATCGCAAGGGCAAGAGCATGTTAAGTAGTAGCAGTTAGCAACAATACATTTTAAGTAATAGCGGTTAGCAACTATACTTAACTTGATGAGATACCATGCGGAGAGGTGCAACGTATAGTCCGTAAAACCAAACACTCGAAGGTAAATAAACGTGTTTGTGCAAACCACTCTTGTTGATCGTTGTAATTAATCTCAATGCTCTTCGTGTTATTTAGGATTTTCTTGCGAACAAATAATCAATATGCAATTGTAGCCAAAAGTCCAGACGCTATCCATCGCAAAGTCCGTTTAGAAAAGATCTGGTCAAAAGGCCAGTATTTAGATCTCCTGTGAACGAGTCACAAAAATTACATGAATCGACAACAAGGCGCAATTACATGAATCGACATGAAAATTACATGAATCGACGACATAACAACTAGGCGCAAATGAAAGATAAAACGAGCAGAGAATTAAATAAAGTGTAGATGATCGAAACCAATAACTTTCAATTATAACTTATAAAAAAAAATGGAAGGAAAAACCCATATCTTGCGTATAAAGGGTACTGACAACTCCGTTTCTTTCATCAGTCAGCGCTGACCTTCATTATTAGTATTGTAATGCAGGAAACTGCATGAATATTCCAGTGCTATCGATAAAAGATAATAAACATGACAATAGAGTGAGATTAGTGATAAATTGATATTATAATATTATTATACAAATAATATAATAAATTGTGAGAATTTCATTATGCATACACATCGATCGCCCCCTTGTACGGTGCCTCACTGGGACGGTCGCTATGGAGACTTGGACATCGTCACGTTTCCACATATGTAGATTAATTAATTCTATACACCCTCATGAATAGGTAGTGCAGTTAGTATGTTGATGAATAATACTGACTTTAGAAAGATTACCGCCTTTCTGTTCAAAGTCATGGATATTCTCGAAACCTCAAATTATTATTCAACCTCAAACCTCAAATTATTAAACTTCAAATGGTTATTTTTGACCCAATGACCTAAGTAAAATTTTGAAAAAAGTATAAAAACCTAACCTTGCTGGACCAAACCTTAGTAGAAAGGTGTCATTATGGAAAAATTATTATTCCGTTATTTCTCATATTTATTATTTAACATTATTTCTCATTTATGGAAAAGTGCACTATTGTGCTCGCCTTGTCCGTCTGTCTGTCTGTCCGTCCGTCCGTGACCTCAAGTTTTCATCGACGAGAAAATGCGCTCTCTGTCACTCACTGCAGTGAGTACTGAGTTATATTTTTTAGAATGTCCGGTAGTGTAGTTCATTTATTTTCGTGTCCGGTATTTTTTAACGCATTTTTAAGTTTCGGCTGTGTCTGTCTTGAACGTATCAGCTACCAAATACGCGCGCCCACGATCGCCCCAAACTCGACAGGTATTTCAGCAGTTTCTGTTTTGGCGCTTATTTCGCTCTGGCAACAGGAAACCAAAGCTGACATAGAGCCGCTAATTTACACCGCTAGGCAAGCTTGGGGCATCCATGTGCCAGCGGCTGACAGGAATAAAAATTTCGATAGGGATGCTAACGGCTGAATTCCAAGAAATTCAGCACGTCTAACGTCCTGACAATCGTACGAAAATAGTTCAATGAATGATTAAGAATAATTTAAGGGGGAGGTATACTTTTTTTCGGATTTGGCTTTTCTGGTATTTAGTATCAACTTAAAGCGGAGATTCTGCCCTATCCAACGATACCACTGCGATCCCTGTACGTGAATTTATACGTGCATGACGGCTCTTTAAAGGGGGGCGGGTGGTGTAGTTCCTCCACTAATTAGATACAAGGTAATTAGCTGCTGAGCATTTTAAATATAGTGCCTGATTGAGTTGCGCTTTAGTTACTCGTTTAGTCTCATCTTAAAGCTGACATTCTGAGCTATCCAACGATACCACTGCGATCCCTGTACGTGAATTTATACGTACACGGCTGCTCTTTAAAGGGGGGCGAGAGGGGGAGTTCCTTCACTAATTAGATAGGAGGAAATTCGCTTGCCAACACTAGATATATGGTTTTTTCTGGCATCAAGGCACAGTCACCCTCCTCGCTTCGAACGGAAAGGTGTACTGCAAGTCGCTGCTACCACCCTTGAGTGGAAGGAAGCTACAGAAGCCTGTAGTTTGGTATCCATGTGTGACCGGAAACACCGCCGCGAAGTTGAAATAGTTATGAGGGGGGGGGGAAATGAAGAAAAAAATTGAAAATGCGTGTAAAAAACTAAGGCAAAAATAAAAAATCGGGCTTCATTACTCGATTGGTATGGTCTTTACGCATCGAATGATATGCGTCTCTATGTTGTAGCTCGAAAACCCTAGGAGGAGATAGATTTGAACAGTACCCCTTTTTTTGTCCGTTTTCTATGAGTATCACGTTTTCTATCAAATTTTCCGAAAAAATCACACGAACAAAATTTGATTCTTTTGCGGTTTTACATATATGTGTGAAGTTTCAGAAAGATCCGTCCGTAAACAAAAAGTTTTTCAAAAAGTATACCTAACCCAGCTTGGCTATTCAGATGCTGACCGCCATAGGCAATCGTTAGTAATTCAGGTAACTGTATCATAGGCGCATACTGCCGTATTTCAGGCTGTAATATTTATTGTTACTATTTATTACTGTCTGTGAACGTAATGTTCATGTAAATATTAGACTAGTAATTTCTCGTTTAGGTTTTTAGTCACCACTGACGTGACCTCGCGTAGGAATCTACTATACCTTATCATTCATTATGACGGAGGTACACAGAGGTACGTGGTTCTTTTAGTCGTGTTTATTTTTAGTGTTGAAAGTGCTCTCGTGTTCAAGTGAAGTTTTTATTAACGTTTCAGAGAATATTTGAAGTTATATTTATTCCTGTATCTTATTTCATCCGTGCTATATTTCTGCGTCCATTAGTTTATTTATTTAATTTTTCTAATATTGTGTTTTCGTTTTGTACGTGCAGAAAGGCTCCGAAATGAGGACTTGATTAGATCATTATTGAAAATAGTAAGTCGATCTAAAGAAAGCGCACGGTTTTTGTTATTTGCTTATTTCTTGGTATTGTATTCATTGATAGGTTGTTTTAATTATTATTTTTTTAGCTCATTTATTCAGTTTTATTCATCCTTCTGAATGACAATAGTTATTACAATACAATCATAAGTAAATATCTGGGGCCACTGACGGTTTTATTTCTATATCTTTTATTTACTGAATGAGCCCTGACAGTGGTTACAGTTCAGAGTGCCGTGATTGGCGCAGTGAGGCACGGGTTCGATCCCAGCTCTGTGCGCCAGTTTATGGTCACAATCGGCGAGGAGGCCGGGCGGTTAAGCACAGAAGAATAATTGTAGCAGTGAGTTGCGAGTTCGAGACCGCAACAAGCTGTGAATGTTCTGCGATGTTAAGAATCGGCGACAGGCCTGCGGCCAACTAAACGCTGAAAACGCTATTATTATTATTATTACTTATTATTATTACCTTCTCGTACTCGGCACATTGCGTGCTTTCATAGGAAAACCAAATAAGAAAAACATTGTGTATAAGAATTGTTTTATTGAAGAAACGAAGAAATCATGTATAGAATACAATAGAAATAATTCACGATAAACTGTTCATTGGGAGTGCTCTAATTATATATGAATGAGCTGAAGCGTTCGCTGCGAGCTCGCCAATGACAAAAAATATTTGTAACTTTCGTCTGTACACGTGTTTCCTATCTAACAATAGTTTAGTTTTCGCTGAAGTTTATGAATGGTAAGCTGCACTCTGTTGTGGTGATTGCCAAGCACCAACGGGGAAAGTGGAAAATAATCAAATAAGTGGCAGACCCCAAACGACCTATCCAAGGATGTCAATGCTGACTCAGGTACTTTTCCATCAATCTCTCCCACGTCTAGTGAATAATACGCCTCAATTACAGATTATCTAATCTTAGAGTATAATTATAATGAATAGAATGAGACGCCTGATGTCCGAAGTCAATCTGGCGAGTAGTAATTACTATCCCTGGCTTTTTGATCTCTATATACTGCATTACCTGTTTACCAATAATTACTTATAGTGTATCCCGGTGTTTTAATTTCACATTTTCACTAAATAAGATTGAACCTTGCCCATCAGGTCAATACTTTCTGGCTCTTGATATAACTTTGGAAAAGTGACAATAATTGCAGTTTCATGCATGGAAAAACAAGCACACGAAAGATGCAGTTTTACTTACTACCATTCACTTACAGCTTTGCGGTGAGTATAAAACTGATTATAAATGTACTCCCTCGACAGTCTGATGGAAAATTTGATGACTTATGTAGTTCACGAGTTCGAGTCGAATATATAAGCAATTAGTTATTCAGAAAAAAATAACCTAGGATCCGTACAAAGTTTTCGCAAGCCACTCGACGTGTTCAGGTACACCGAGAGGTACGGATATTTCGTGCGACTCATTAGTATCACGTGAAGAAGTGCCAGAAGTAACGATGGAGAAGAGCTCATATCGACCTGCAGAGTTCCTGGTTACTAATGGAGCTCCTGATGACCCCTGGAAAAATAAGATGAGCTTGAATATTTTTTCAAGACCAGAAAACGTCATAAACAGAGATTTCATATTTTCTAATTGCAAAGGCTTAGAGCCTTAGACTATAATTTATTTTGGAGAATGTTGTCATGCTTTTGTGAGTTTGCTTGAAGCCTGGATCTGTCAATATCAATAATTGTTCATTCGAGCGCGTATTGACAAGGCATGTATGCTATTAGAATAAAAGCAAATCTACATAGCATCGCGTGTTCCAGCTACTCTACTATAATACTATACTATATATACTTTATACTATATACTATATAATACATACTATAATAACACTATACCCAATGCAAGGTTGCCTCTTATTAAAGCACCCGTGCTTTGTTAAGCCAATTTTAAGAAAAGGTTCTAAATTTTCGGGATTTTTTTTTGCTCGCCAGTCGAGATCGCCAGCCATCAAAATAACATATGTATTCGAAAGCCTTTGGACGAAGAAGTGAAGAAACAACTGCAATAGTGTGAGAGAAGTTTACGGTGGCAATAAACTAAGGTGGAAATCTAAGGTTTCCACAAGACGAATAAAGAAGTCTGTATTTCGATTAAGTTATAAGGCAATGAGTGTTTTCGAAAATAATTAACTGGATTCCTCAAGCTAAAGAAAACTTTGATTTGACTAAAAAACGAAAAAGTTTGATGTTGTCCAGTGTATGATGCCTTTGACAAAAGATGACCAAGAAACTATAGAAAAAATATCTATATTGGATGAATGAATTCTCATCTATTGTTAGTGAGTCTTTTAATTGGAAACAAGCCGTTTAACCAAGTTTTTCTGAAGAAATCATTGCAATTTGAAAATCCCGATTCCTTATATTCCAAATTCTATCATTCTGCATCCCAAAATCCGTCATCCAGTTTCTCGTCATCACGAATCTCTTCATCCCGAGCCGCGTCATCAAATAAATCGTTTCATAACTATAATGTGCTCAAATTGTCTCCATATATGTCCAGCAACGAGCTGCAAACCAACCAACTCGCAAACCAATAGACGTTAACAAATACATATAAGATATATTGTTATAAATTGGTTATAAATACAATAATTTGAATGATACTGCAAACAGTACTCCAGTTAGTGCATGAATATTTCCAGGCAAATAGCAACCCTATGTATACCAAAATGCCTACAGCAGAACGATGTCAGGTATTTTACATATATTTTGTTAAAATTTGTTTGTATGTGGGTCTGTTTGTATATGTGGGCCTGTGTGTGTATGTGGGTCTGTTTGTATATGTGGGCCTGTGTGTGTGCATGTGGGTCTGTGAGAGTATGTGGGTCTGTGTGTGTATGTGGGTCTGTGTGTGTTTGAAGTTAGGAACCTCGTAAATGCAGGGTCTGCTTGGGCGCGGATCCAAATACTAACTGTTTCGAGATATTGTGGGAGCCTGAAATTTTATTCTTATTACGAGAATAGGAAAAGGTTGAGGGAAAATATGAAGATTGGATGAGAAATCGAAATTCGGTCTGCAATTGCAATTTAAATTTAATTTCAAAGATTCGAAAAAGTTTCATGTGTACTTTGAAATGTGGGTTTGAAGTGGTCTTTACTTGATTATATTACTTGAAGTTTATTATTATGAGATTAGGGACAACGGCCATGACCGGATTAGAGATTGCAGGATTCCAAAATTGCAGGAATTATGAAGACCGAGCAATTTAGGTCTAACCTGCTACTAACGAAATTTAAGATAATACCTTATCAGCAAGTTCTCGGGTTCAAAGTCTATTAGTTAGTATCGAAAATTTTTAAAGAAATAGCCTTGTTTCTTTGTGCACAATGACAGTACTTATGATTCAACAGTAAACAATATAAAGATTCAAAAGGAGACTTTGGGTGTGGTGAAATTTATCGGTCAAATTTATTCAAATCCAAATTTTGTATGAACTGATTTACAGGCAATTATCACAAGAGCACGATATTAGGTTCACTCACGAGCACATACAAATACCTGATAGAATTTTATTACACAACTCATGCGTAAAAAGCTACTAGAATAGAATTACACAGCAGATTCACAGCTCATGCGTAAAATTATCGGGCAGTGAAGTAACGTTGTAGAATTTTCCCAAAATCTACTAAAATTCAGACATTCATTAACCTGAATATACTTGTATAATTACGCTATATTAATTTAACGCAATGTTTTATACTCACACTGCAAGCATCAACTGGGCCTTCTGCTTCGGTTACACACACGAATGTTTCATTCGAATATGTGTCCCATGATGGGCCCAATCTGGCTTTGCAGGCTGACTTGGGCACTGACTTGACTTTCCTGACCTGCATGATCTCACGTCCTGGAAAACAACGACAGAATAAAAATTGAACATTGCACTCTTTTTTATGACATATGCATTCAAAATTTAATCAGATAGCGTCTAACAGTTTTCAATGTTTACTACGTCTCATGAACTATATAAGCTTATTTTGTACATAACTAAAGAAGCAGGTTTCTCACAGGGGATCCAACGTTGCTATCAAAGCATTCAAGTTTCTGTAACATCTTTCTATGTACGAAATGTTGTTATCATAAGTTTCCTGATACTTGGCTTGCGTCGGGAGTTTCTCATAAATTGAATGCGGTTTATGAGCCTTCATGTAATATTATCAACTTTCATTTATTAGCACCTACGAGCATTGGACCAATACAAAATCTATTACACCATAAGTTAGGAACCTTTAGTAAGAATTATCACATTCTTTCCATTGCGTCACAAAAATTGTGCTGTACTTCCAACATTAGCAGCATTAATACAAGAGTAACCACGACTGCAGGATATTGTGTTCCATCTTTAACTCAGATCTATATACCAAATTATCAAGCTATGACAAATGATTGTTGCTTATTTGCGACTTTGCTTATAAACAACTAAGGTTTTCAACCATCCAATTTTCCGGTCTTTTTCTCGGGAAACATTTGATATGTTCCATTTAAACTTGAATACAACCTCTAGTCAAATCTAATATTGCATTAGTTTGAGGCCATCTTACATATGTATATATTGCTTAGAGACCATTCATTACATCAAGTCAAATTTTACGTTTCAAGGTAACCAGGAAACAAATGTCAAAATTAACCAATGTAAACTCATTGCTTAGTCAGATATAATTGATGTTGTTTAGACCTGTTCGATGTAGTAAGTCTCGGCTGCTTTTCTGCTCGCCCTGTTAGTTACGGATAGACCACTGAAGTCTTCAACGGAGTAGTTCTTATCAGTTATCACCTACCGAAATATATCTACTGAATGTGTAGCGACCATGTTTATATCATTCCTCCAGTTACCCCCGCAACTCATTTTCTAGGAACGTTGCTAGCCTAGTGAATTCTAGCAGAGTTACGCATCAACTCTAACTCAACATTATTATCATGTTATTGCCTTAAGCATCATTATCAATTAGCAACTGCAGTTGATATTCTGTTAAATATGATTTAGCTACATATGCATATTATTAGCACTGAACTAAGAAATTGCAATAGTAAGTAACTCCTGTAGTCATAATCATTTACAAATCTGAAATACAGCGCGTAACCTGGTCTCCAGACCTAGTTCCAGAATTCCAGTAAATGAGAACTCCTACTGTGTTTCATTCCCGAATACGAAACATAATTGCAAGACGCTAGCGCAGTCTGGTCTCTGACTAACATAATTGCAAGACGCTAGCGCAGTCTGGTCTCTGACTTACACGCCTTAGCCGAACCATAGGGCGTTTGGTATAACCAAACGTTTGGCACGAGTCATAGACCTTAAGGGAATCAATACCGCGCCGCTAGCATTCCCACGTCTTACAAATGGTACTTGAGATGGGAACTGGTAGTAATGGAAGTGTGTGCTATATGTGGCATTAGTATCACTCGGAAGTTAATTTAATTATGACTTAGTATTGGATATACGTACAAGTATGTTCACTTCTTTCAATGAAGCTACAATGTATGATGATAAATACCAGGAGAATTAATGTCTCGCAATAAAAAGTTAATGACTTAGAGATTGATTGATTTAAATTTAAAGTCCATCACCTAATAATGGATTCCTAGTAACTTGAAGATTGCATATTAATGACCTAGTACAGGGTGCGGCGTGGGAACTTACTCTTTTAAAAAAATCACAAAGTAAAAAGTATTAAAGATAGCGTTTTAATTCTTTCTTTTTTACAAAGAGCTACATTTAAAGTTTCGTTGGGTTTACTTACAAGTTTAATTCTTGAATATTACATCTTGTAGGTGACCTCCATGCTGTTCAATACATTTTAGGTCAATTTTGGTGATCACGTAACGGCAATAACCGCAAGAGGTAGGCGACAGATGGGGTGGATCTGGCGGACGTTCAGAACAAGAGAAGCGGAACCGATGATCATACTCTTTAGAGCCCTTGTAATACAAGTTCTCGAATACTGCTGCCAGCTCTGGGCCCCGTTCACACTCGGCGCAGTGCGGCAACTGGAAGGTGTCCAGCGAACCTTCACTTCCAGGATCAGAGAGATGGAAGAGTTGAACTACTGGGAGAGGTTGAGGCGCCTGGGTCTGTACTCACTGCAGAGGAGACGGGAGAGGTATGTCATTCTGTACACATGGAAACTGATAACCGGAATGGTGCCAAACTTCGAGAGCGAGACCTTCAGGATTGAGACATATCACAATGAGAGAAGGGGGAGACTGTGCAAGATCCCCCATTACGTAACGGATCCGCAGTCAGATTTCAGTCCTTGTGGGGAGGATCACTTACCGTGGCAGGGTCAAGGCTGTTCAACGTTCTACCAAAGGATCTAAGAGAGGGGGAGTTCACCCTGGAGACCTTCAAGAGACAGGACGTTTTCCTGGGCACAATCCCAGATCGACCTCCCCTGCAACACTACCAGCGGCGAGAAGCAAGCAACAGCATCGTACATCAGGTGGCCCAAATGAGGGCGGATGAACGATAATCAGAGGCGGCGATCCATCGTGGCCTGGGACTGCTATGTCCCAAACAAGTACCAAGATACCAAGATTAAAACCGACAAAGCAAAAAGTTGTAATAATTTAATTTTTGACAAGTACACCTGATAAAAATCATAAAAATGTTTGTTTATTGTACTTCCTGGCCTCATAATTCTAACTCCATTTTCACACTACCCACTAGAAATATCCAGTCTTATCGCAGTTCTCGTATACACGCTGGCATCTGGGAGCGGCTCCTCCCACGGCTTGGGCCAGCAGATGGGGGCCACTTCGCTCTGAAAAAAATTGTTATATTGAAATGTGCAAGAAATTGTTCGAGGAATTTCCATCGCTTGCAGAATATATATTGATCAATATTGAGGCTTGGATAGAAATTTAAATTCTGAAACAATAATAGATATTCCATGGAAAACTACTGGGTTAGTGGAAACCCTCTTGGACGACATGACTCACCGTGAATGGGACATCTGCCCCAAGACGCAACAAAGCCATACCAAGCGTACGAGCTGCAGTTGAGTCGTATTCAGGATGAATCTCAACAGACTCTATTGAATTTACTGTACTGCCAAGAGAGCCTCCAAAGCGAATTACTCCCTCAGAGACGTACCTGGAATGGATATGTTTTGATGAGTCCCAGCGTAGCGAGTTCGCTACCAATATAAACAAGGATGCCTGTTTTAAATTTCTTCCATCGCTAAGTATCCTACTCATAATGCAATCATAAAAAGTTTGAATTAACAGTGCTCTCGAAACTGAAATCCAAAAGGCTCATTTGGACGGATACAAAACGTGCTGTTTTGTTGTAATGAAGAGCGCTCATTTCATTTGAAGAGCCAGCTATTTGAAATTTCTTTGTAGTTAAACACAAGTTCGTAAGGCATAAGAATGAACTTTTTTAATAATAATCATGAAATTACAGAGTAGAGGGGTTGCATTGGCTATTGAAAGCATTTATTGCAGACGGCAGTGATTGAACGAGCCACGCATTTTCGGTTCTCTCTGTAATAAAATGTCACTAAGGACGGAATTCACTTCAACAATCTACAGATGATGTGCTCAGAAACATACGAGAACAAATATGAAATAGATTTGCTTCCAAGTGATATTCTTAATCAGCGATTGCAAATAATTTTTTTTTAATTTTAAAATATGGCTTGATTTCAATCAAATTTGGAATTTTATTTATTTGCATTATTGTAATTAAATTTAATTCTGATAAACAATTATTGTTTATATGGGCAAATTTCCTCGGAAATTTGGAGCATGGTAAGATTTCGATCAACATCTGGGTGCTTGGGTATTAAGGTTTATGATAGTATAGCCATTCTCATGAGAATGTCGCGATAGTTTCGAACGTTTTAGTCGGCAAATTAATATAGATGGTTCTGAAGTTCGCGATTTTTTTTTCAGACGAAGCTCATATGAATGCGAGATGAATATTCATAAGGATGCGTTAATGAAGGTAGTTTAGGCTACTGTAGGATTCACTCTAACAAAACTGAATGAGCCATGCACAATAGAACGAAGACAATCTTAATGCTCGCTACTTAGGCACAAAAAAAAATTTTTTTTGTTGAAGAAAATTATGTGTCTGCATTAAATTGATTGGATTGCCTCAGATATTTCTTGGAATAATTTTCTGTAGGTTGGCATTATAGGTATTCTGGGCTTCTACGAAAATCTTAGCTAGCTTGGTGTATATAGCTAGCTCGGATGTGGATGATTTGAATCTTTTAAATACATTTATCTTAACGATATTTACATTCAATCTGTATATTATTTTGCGGGGATAGCGATATTAAAAAATATCTATTGTCACAAAAGAAAATCACTGGAACACATCGGGATTTTCCCATAAATTCAATGTGGTTTATGAGTCTACATGTAATATTGACATTCACATATCACAACCTACGGACAGAGGACGAAATATTTGATAAATCAGGTGTAAATGCAAAATCTATTACACCATAGGTTAGGCCAACCTTTAGCAGGAATTACCATCCCCTCTCTATTGCGTCACAAAAATTGTGAGTTGCTTTCATCTAATGTTAATACTATTCTTCAGTTAAAACTCCCTTGAGTTTTAAACTCCCGTCTTCAGAGACGGTGGCATGATCAGTTTAGTTTTCAAGTATTTTATCTAAGATAGATTGTGACGTTATATTTAAAGCCCTTTCTGGCAGCTCTGGGTCTCAATAAAAACATTTTAGAAAATTCCTTGCTTGATTCCGAAGTTGGCAGTCTCTGCTCTTGTTAATACAATTTTTCAGTATCGATGAGAAAAAAATCATCTTGGTGGTGCAGAATTATAAACGCTTTAAATAACCTGGTGGTCTTCTGGGATTCTTGGGATCTGTAGCTTTTTCCTGAGCTCTGACCATTACGTTTCGGTGTTTTGAATGATAGGAATAAAGCTCGTCATTTTTTGATAGTTATAGAAACGCCTCGATCCGCATCAAACTTTGACATGTACGGTATATCAGCTTAATTTTTGTACACTAACGGAGTACCAAATTCGTACGGAGTAAAAATTTTTCGCTAACCCCCAACATTAATAACACAGCCTCCGCAAACATCGTGTGCTCCAGCAGACTTCTTAGAATTCTCCCATACTTAATATACTGATATAAATTAACATATATCAGTAAATTTTGTTAAACACTACTGTGTTATCAGCAGTAGGCGATACGTATACACCCGCTGGAAAACCCCAAATATCTGTTTATCTTTTTGTGTCTGGAGCAAAAGGTTTGAGACATGGATACTGACATCAATAGAGGGTTCTCCGCAGTTCATTATCTACTAATATTCCCATGAAATACATGAGTCTTTTCCGATTTTTAGGTCAAATTGATTGTGTCGTATGTTATTAGTACTATTTCCGTTATGTAAAATACTTATGTGAATCTATTTTTTCTTAAAAAATAGATTCACGTTTCATTGGTCACTCGTCACATTGCGCACTCACGTTTCAATACAATGAGCTGCTGTCAAAACCCAGCGCCGGTTCATCAGCACTCCATTGCAGAACAGGCTGAGGGTGCTCACTCCACCTCTGTGCCTCTGCGTGTACAGCCCTGCCTGGAAACGATTTAAAAATTGAATCAAATAAATCTATATCAATCTTCAGCCATAATAAATTTACTTTTAAATCTTACGAGCAATATCAGTGAAATACGAATTTTTAATAAATTTAAATTCTAAAACCAAATACATCTTGAATTGTTCATTCACGATTAGCGTTGAGACAAATAGAATAAATAGATTAGAAATTTCTTAATTACAGGCTGAAATAATCGAAAAACCTCAAACCTTGGTACCATTAAAATGTAGGAAATTATTGAACGTCGTTCTGAGATTTTGCGAGACTGGGATTCGTGAACCTATAAACTGAACCCAAAAGAACCAGAAAGAAAACTACCATCCAGATACTATATTTCACCAAAAGAATTTCATCCTAAACTGCATGCAACGAATATTATTAATTTTGTTGTGCTTATAATGACGACTTTAAAACATTACCATGTGCAGCCTGTAGCATATAACGTTTCCTGTATTCTTGATAACTAGCGGCTAAGAAGAAGCACGTTTTAGAAGTCGTGCTCCGTACGCCTTCGTTCCTGTTTCATGTTCATTATGTTGGTTCCAATAAAGCCTGTTCCGTGCTGCCGTGTTCTTCCCACCTTTCACGCGCGTAACTTCATACATTACACAGCCAATATTTCAAATTCATTAGGCTATTTGTTTCGAACATAATATATGCATCTTAATAACACATTATTAACCTACGGTTAAATTGTAACTTCAAGTAGTGGAGTAATTCGTATATGCATGAATTTAGAATGAAAACAGTATTACATGAATTCGGTTTAATTAGAAAAATTGATAAAAGAGAATAATTCACGAATAATTACAAATAATAAAGGAATGAGGGCAACATTTTAGGGCATAATTTGAAGGAGATTGGTGTGGTATGAATAGAAAGGTATAGGTAAAAAAACTGTGGGTCGTTTAGGGTAAAAACCAAGCAATACGGCGTTGCGGGTTGCGAGGTATTTAAGCAGCACAGCGCACTGCGGGAGTCAGTCGAGCACGGAGCGAAGTCTTGGACGGTTGTCTACCGAGTTAGCCGGCAATAGAAGCCCGGCGTAAGTGTGAGGAGCAGAGTGTTTAAAGACAACCGCGACGATTTGAGATGAACAACCAGAATTAACGGCCCGGAAGCTACAACGCGAGTCGAGTTCTACGAATTACCTGCCGACAGCGATTTTCACCGAAGCCGAGTTCTACGAATTACCTGCTGACAGATTTTTTCACCGAAGCCGAGATCTACGAGTTACCTATCACCATAGATTTTTAACGAAGCAAAGAACAACGTCGAGTATCTACGAAGAAGATATCGCAATCGAACTATATGAGCTCCGAGGACACTACGCGAGTGAATACCAGAGAACAAACATCATGAGTATTAATTTCCCAAGCCTCGTACCGAAGCTTCACAGTCAGATTTCCGTGGATTGCCCTCCTCCACAACTCCCGGTGATGTATTGGTTTCAGCAATTGTGCTAGGCAGTGCTCTTAAATGTGTTTGAAATTTGTGTCTAATTATTAGGTTTTATCCGTGTCCTCATCATTATCACCGTGTTCCAGCCATGTAATTAAGGGGAGCGTCTAGGGTAAAATTTATCTCGGCTATTTACAAACGGATCACTCTGAAACTTGGTACACATATGTAAAATAGAATTCTAAGACATTTTTGTTCGTGTAAATTTTTCGAAAAAAATGAAAGAAAACGTGAAATTCTTAGAAAACGGCCAAAAAAGGGGGTACCGTAGAAATCTATCTCCTCCTAGGATTTTCAAGCTACAACATTGAGACACATATCATTCGATGCGTAAATACTATATCTAAAACGCAACACGAGGGTTTTTAGGATTTCTCATTTTTGTGGGTGTGGGGGCATTTTTCGTAAATTTTTCGAAAATTTTTCGATTTTCCCCCCCGCCACCCCCCCTTTTGCGGAATAAAATCCAAACTATAACGAAATTAGAAAAACGCCCGTGTTACGTTAATCGAATGGTGTATGTCTCATTGTTGTAGCTTAAAAACTCTAGGAGGAGATAGGTTTGCAGTGACAATAAGTTAACTTTTCAGTAGAGCCCGTCAAAGTCCCGCGCGCATCGAAATAGGCACTCAATGTAGCAAGGATACAAAACTAAACGTTACTGCAGCTTGATTCCAGTCAAGGATGGTGGGAGCGACTGCATGCACACCTCCTCATACGACGCCAGGCGGGTAACTAAGGTGCACTTCAAGCAGACACTCTATTTAAAGTGCTCGCTGCGAATTTCCTCCCATTCTATTTGTTAAAGAACTACCCCACCCCCCTCCCTTTCATGATCTGTCGTGAACGCATAAATCAACGTACAGAGATGGTTTTGGTACCGTTGGATAGATCAGAATGTCAGCTTTAAGATGAGACTAAAAACCGGAAAAGCCGAAATCCAAAATTTTACCCTAGACGCTCCCCTTAAGTGCCCTGATTTTTATAATATAGGAAGTGTTGAGATATTCATGTGTTGTTTGTTCTTTTCCTTCTTGTCTTCTTGTTAATTCGTGCTGCCATATCGAGAACCAATAACTTGCCTCACTTAAACCGCTAAGGCTTAATCAACATGACATTATAAGAAGTTAACATAACGTAAAACCTGAAGGGATGAGGTTTTCTTTCTTGATAGATCATCACAAGAAGTACATTGTCCGAAATTAAATTAAATAGGAAAGAAAAGCATCAAGAATTTAATAGAATAGAACCATCATAACTTTGTCAATTTTTTTTAAAGGCCTTTGTCAATTCAAATTGAACTGTTTAAAAACTGCTGCAACTGATTCTTAGTTTTGATTTGAACTAATGACTATATAACCTTTCATTGTAAGAATGAAGTATTGGTAATCTCGACGAGAGAAAGAAAAATAAATTTAAATTGTTTAAAAACGGTCAGGCTAAAGAGCCGCTGTGCACTGCTAAAGACGCTTCAGAGCTGGCGATTAGCTACGTATTTTGGGCCGCTGGTGCTGTGTGAGAGCAGGACGGAAGTACACTGTTGCAAGCCATTAGGTACGAATATCGTTAACGAAGGTAATTTTATCAGAGATCAAAGGGCTTAATTTTAACCAGGTAGTAAATACGCATATAAATGTATATA
Organism: Hyalella azteca; assembly: GCF_000764305.2. NCBI lineage: Eukaryota > Metazoa > Arthropoda > Malacostraca > Amphipoda > Hyalellidae > Hyalella > Hyalella azteca. The sequence continues at coordinate 42,219 of NW_025940676.1, forward strand.
TGTTTACGATTATACAACGACTCATTATCGATTTACATGAATACGAGTATAAATGCGCCAAATAAGAATGGTTAGGACAACAAATAAAAAACTTATGGAAATGATCAATAATATTGATGTTTTAATTGATGAATTGTCAACTTTAGGATCTTACCAGCCATGGCCAGCTATTGTCGGTTGCGCGTCGCACCTTCACGCCACAGCCTCCCCCTGCTCATTATTAATCGTTGTTATTCGCACCACATCAGACAAAAACTGATCTGTGTGTATCTAAGTTTATCATGATTGTGGCGAGGTGTCACTAGGAAAGAATGAAAAAACAAGAGTTGACACAGATTGGCCTAAATGATGAAGGATAAATGGAAAAGACGTTTAGTGACGAAGGTAGATGCGTATCACAATATAGAATGAGGGTTTTAGATGCTGAATAAGGGTATCCGAGGCGAGAAAACTCGGCAGGGCTTTGGATGTCTTGCCGAATGTGTAATGAAAGGGTTATGGTTTATTTTTCACAGTATTTATATACAGGTTCTAGCTTTAAAGTTCCTCGAAACAACTCACATACTACATAGCAGATAACAAGCACATAGTGATAATCAGACTGTATTTGGATGTCTTGCCGGATGAGTGATGAAAGGGTTATGGTTTATTCTTCACAGTATTTATATACAGGGTCTAGCTTTAAGTTTCTCGAAACAACCCACATACTATATAGTAGATAACAAGCACACATGGTAATCCGACTGTACAAATTATATCCTTGCAGTTATGGAGCATAACTCTTTCGCTACCAAGCGTTGGCCTGCTCTGCTGTCCATGGAGCCAGGTGATAAATTTTATCTTATATTGTCTCATTTTTCGCACAGTTGTGGCGTTTAATTAGCAATAGTTGAAACTGAACGTATGATTCTTCATTACACGCAAGTTGTCATATGAAACCCTTCAGACAACACTCGAAAATTTATAATGGTCAAAATGGTCCTAATATTAACCCAACGCCTTTTGATACCCGAGCAGAGTGGCGGACTTTTGTAATTCTGATACCTATTGTGATACCTATTCTTCCTTCTCTCAGTTTTTTCTACAGGACGTTTTAGGGGTTGAGCCATACAGGACGCTCATTTGAGCCATACAGGACGCTCAGGGCTGAGTTGTATGATTTTGTATTGTATGGTAGTTAGGTGTACCGAACAGGATTCATCCGAAAGACTTGCCTCTCACTCACCAGCAACAGTCTCCCCTGCAAGGAATTTATTTGCCACATGAATTTATTTGCCACGCAAAACTGACTGTACTTTGCAGCCACCAAAACACGAAGTAAACAGGAAGGCATCCATACCACTACACAGAAACGAAAGCACAAGACCCCAAAGAAAATATTTGTTTTGACAATTACATAAATTATTTACCTTGTGCAGATATGGTGTCTCTTATCCAGTTAAGGTTAATGGGCGTGCTGAGTGGTACGGCGCCTTCAGCAAACATTGTTAAGCTGCATGTTGGGCCGTTGGTGACGATGCCAGCCAGAACGTGGTTGCCCGATGTTGACTGGAAGGTAACTGGTGACCCTGAAGCACCCTGACATATGTAAGTTTAAATTATTATCATAAACTATTACTTTTACGTCTGACAGACCGTAAACTTATAATGCAAATGTCAGTTAAGAAATTTCTCCTAGTGATTGAATTCCTACTACGGAGTATTAGATAGACACCTATCCATTTTACTGGTATACGATGTCGGTCATGCGCCCGAATGAACCAGTCAATCAGCAAAAGATTATATTCGTAAAACCATCAGTCTTGACAGTACAATGCGATAAAATTTCCTTTCAAGACCAAGCTCATAATATACCAGACCGTCCACAGCAACACTGTTCCAAAAAACAATGGAAACATCAAGAAAAACGTTTTCATTGAATGTTTGTCGCGTATTTTACATTAGAATGGCAAGTGACCACCGATCCAGTTCCTATGTGTTCATCATCTTTCATGTCATACATAAAGTTATTATGTTTCAATTGATGTGTAGCTCATATCATAAATGTATATAAATTCACATGTTACTTTGATGTGAGTTTAAATCAGGATTTTCAATTTTATAGTATATCCACGGCAAACATTTTCTTTGTAAATGTTTCACTTGTTGCAGTAGCACTGCTTAGGTGAGTGTAACTTAGGGGTGTTAACGTTTCGATGACAAATCAGTTTGAAGGTTTTACATATATGCAATGAATTTTGATAAAATTAAGCTATTGAATACAGTATGCATAACAACTTCTTGGTTTTAAAAGGAAAAAATATACAAATTGTTCAGTTTGGTGCGAGAAAACGACTAAGGGATCATAAAGCATAGTTGGTATTCAATAACTTCACTTTGTGCTTTTGATATGATTATTACGTAAATTACATACAAAAGGGACACAGCGATGTTCGATAATTCAAACGCGAGGCTTCAAACGATAAATCGCGAAGCTCTCATAAAGTCTATAAAAAACAAACTCTGCCTTCATAATTCTATGAATTGAAAAATCTGATGACAATACATTGTTTGAAATAACGTTGAGAAAACGGTCTGACCAGCGTTACAGTTGCCGGCCTCTCCATGAAATTAAATGTCGCCGCCTTTTCCCAGTATGGTTCGGTATTCAACTGTTATCCCGCAGAAACGAACAGCGACATCCTTTAATTTCACTTTATATGGCGGGCCACTAAAATAGCGGTCAGACCGTATATTGCGGCGTTTTTTAGAACAGTGTATACTATATACCACATATTTCGCCTCAGTATAATAAAGCTTAGTAGCTTATGTCTTCAACCCGTTATTTTTACGTCATTTCAACAGTATAGCCAACTTGCGCTGCCCAGCATTCAGTAGCATTCTAAAATCTTTGTTTCTAGTACTTGTGGTGTACAGTTTTGTCAAAAATGACCAGCACTCTGTACATGTGTTCGCAGCAAAGAGCTTGCAGTTTGCCGACATGATGTTTCCCCAACTGCAACCAAAACCTTTGCTCGTTGAGATATTTGTAATAGCTTTGTTGGAAGGCAACAAAGTGCATTCGTCTTGCACAATTAAGTTTCACACACTCGGATGCATTATAACTCAATGTCTCAACAATCAATTTCTCATTTTCGCATCTTTGTAATTCGAACGAATTTTCAGAAAGAATGTGTGCACGTAACGTTTTCTCAATTTACAGTTCAAATTATGGCTTAGAAAGATATTTGCATCCGTAGAATAACTACAAGGATATAATTATAATCAGAGCAAAATCAAAATTGCACGCAAGTGATGAAAGTTTAACTTCAATCCTTTATTGTCGCTAGTTCTCTCCCGCCATTACAAAATATAAAACTGAAGGCAATTGCTTATTCAAATCTTCTCGATATGTGCTTAAACTAAGTGCAATCTATTCATCTAAATAAAAATGAAATTATACAAATGTTATATGCTCTCATGATGGAAAATATATCACTAAAATATAACAACAAATTTTGTCGAAAGCCTTCCTTATCAAAAACCATCTTTGCGTTTTCTCGTTTTAATTTATAGCGCATTTTCTCATTTATGGAAAAAAGGCGCAATATTGTGCTCGTCATGTCCGTCCGCCCATCCGTGACTTCACGAACGGTCGCACGAGAAAATGCGTTCTCTGACACTCACTGCAGTGAGTACTGGTCCGCTTTTTTCAATATTCAATTACTTTTTCAAAAAATCAATTCTTAGGTATTGTCAGCATGTCAGTTATCGGAGCACTAAAAAAACTGGCCTGCTTATATATATATTTTGGCTCAGTCTTTAGAATAAATAACTATACATAGAAAAAATATATTCTATGGAAATAGTAGAATCATGAATACTATAGAAATTCAGCTAGCGATATTTACGTATAGCAATCAGTATTAGCTAAACATATACTTAATTAAAAAAATTATTGCTTCATTGTGGGAAAAGAAATATGTTTTTTTCCATCTTACATGCAAATCAATTTTCTGCAAAAATGATATTAATTGATTATAATTTTCATACAGAATACCGAACCTTCTAGTGATATTTTGCAGATTCCATGTCTAATTCATTTCATTCATCCATTTAGGAACATCACATCACGTTGGGGTCATGACTGACACAAAATTATGATTGCGTAAGACTAGTATTCCGTATAAAATTACTAGTACATTCTAGGAGGCACAGGTCTTATATCAGATAAAAGAGTGGTAATTATTTAATTTTCACAATTGTTAATACGCCTTATAAACAAAAATAGTTTTAAACCTCAAATGTGTTGATGATATTCCTGTCTAATTGTGCTGTAAAAGAACATCACAAAACAGTTGTCAAAAGTGGCAATTCTTGTTTTTTCAGAGTTTCTGATTTCAAAAGTAAATAGCTTTTCAGCACAAAAGTTGCCAAAGAATATATCGTAAGTACCTCACAGTTCATTACCGAACCTTTGTAACTGCACACCACTAAAATCGGTTTTATATTAATCAAATCACGCATCAGGTCGCATAGCATGTCGATCAGTCACCACTCTCGTTCGTCGTTTTTTCGCTGCATTATGAATTGTAAAAGCACAATAAGATTACCAAATGGATATTCTATGTTGTAGTGTTGTATTTTGTAAATCATTTCCTTCCGTGGAAAAGTGAATAGCTGCATAAGAGGGCTTACCATACAACTGTCGAGACCTCCAACTGGGTCGCCTAAGCAGGCAACCTGATCATCAGAGAAACCCTTGCCGTCTGCAGGAGATGAGTCGTGAAAGTAGCTGCACTGAGTCAGAGGTGACACAGTTACCTGTCCGTGTTGAAGCTTCAATTCTGCGCAGAAATGTCTATATTAATAGGTAAGGCGCAGAGCTGTTAGCGTTGAGATGGCATGTTGAAAAAATGATACGAGCCTAAGCTGGTGTTATCCTTACATATATATCCTCAGATGGAAGCAGCGTCCTACGTACTACCACATGTAGTATAATTTAGAATCTTGGTTTAATGAACGATTTATCAAATGAATTTCATTTAAAACGAAAAATCATATCGAGAAAAGCGTTTTTCATCTTTATTCAGGTAGCTTAAGCCGTGGAAAGAAGCGAAACATATAATTAGCCATTTGAATGTACTTGAGTGTAAATTCACCAGACGTCACTTTAATTTTGGTGTTTATTTGAGGCTAGAACTTGTGAAACATTGTTTCGTGAAAAAGTTTATGACTAGAATAGGAAACATGCTATATATTACATGGTAGCATCATTGAGTTTTGGATTACCATGCAACTCCCAAACAAAACATATAATCAAATATAGATTCATATTATTGCAAGAGTATCAAGTATCTTACGCCAGTCCTTAAATACGTACGCACGGAAATCAACACAATTCATATGCATGCACTGCGTTATCATATGCGCTATGGTGACATGTTGCATCGCTATGGAAATCATCATCCCAGCGTGGAAATAATATCTTCCTTGGGAATTATAAATTTTCTATACCTTAGATTTTTTATATAAAATATTTGGAGAGTACAATAAAAATTAAATTTAAAAAAGATAATTGCGCATTATTATATTATTCAGATTATATAATTATTATTATTATTATGTAATTATTATTATTAGTATTATTAAACTCAGATTTTAATTGTGTTCGCAGAAGAGCTTGAATGCTTACTTCCGTTACTACCATACATGGCTTTGGTGAGGCGCTTGCCGAGCAGGGAACCCACCACGGCATCGTCAGGCAGACCCAAAGGCCGCACGCTCTCCTTACAAACAACGTAAAATATTATTTTAATTCTGGGTGTGCGGAGGATGAATAGCCTGTGAATTTCATTGTTATTTAGTAAGTATGAATACGGTATAGTTCTATTGTTATTAAATTGAAGTAAAACGTACATAAAAGTATGCGGCATAAATTATTTACGTTGCTAGTTGTACAAAAATAGGTCCAATATGTGAGAATAACGACGAGAGTGAATGGCTGTCATTTGTCATTTTTGCGCACTTATGAATCAAGCGTCAAATATTATTCAGTCAAATTTTAATAGTGTAATTTACTAGGTTTCATGCATTAGATGAATAAGTTTAATGCTATTAGTACCCTCGCAAACTACTGACATCAGAAGTAGAGCTGGTGAAAAACAGCTGTCAATAACTGCTTCAAGAGTTAATAGTTCTCGTAGTGAGTTGAATCTTATGAGGTATTTTGAATCGATTTTATCTATAGAAAGTCCCTCCCGATGCGACTTATCTTCAGAATTATTTTTTCTCATTTTCCGAAAAGAAGATAGTTCTGAGTACTTAGTGCAGGACTTTTACGGCTCTTGCAGGATTGTCATGGTAATACATTGACGCTTGTTGCATTGTTCATGTATGTATATAGCCCTGAGTAGAATCAAGCAGAAACAGAGGAGCACTGGGCATGTTTTTCAAATTGAAAAATTTCTTAAATATCTGTGTGAAATTTTACACAATGATTACATTTTTTCAGGACAGATATCGACAGTTTTTTTAAGAATAATATTTCCCAGATCAATCATTGTACCGAAGATTGAGTCCTTTTTGAATGGATAACTATTTTTATTGTATTACTTGCTATTAACATCTATACTCACCGACAGAAGCGCGCTGTTCTTGAGTTTAATAAGGGCAAGATCGGGACTCAAGCCGTTGGCGAAGGTGCTGTTTATTCCAAACAGAGGGTGAGTGATGTAAGTGTCGAACACGTAGTCATTATTGCTGTCAAAACCACCCAGTCTCACGACATCAGCATTCCTGCAGAACATTCATGCATAGTATTGACCATGAACAATAATTGATATCATCCTATAGCAGCGAATGAATTTTTAGTTTGCTATTCTATGAGAATAGTTATTAACAATAGAGCATAACTTATTATTGACAACGATATCTCATCATTTTATTTTCTTTCATGCTTCTCTCTATTCCAGGTGCAAGTTTGATTCGCAAGTAGTGCACTGATCATTCTTTGTTTAAAAAACAAACGAAATTTGTCTGTGCAAACGCTCTGTTTGCAACCGATGTACGGTTGCAAAAAAACACTCTGTCCGGGAAAAATTGTTTTCTCGACCATTCATTTATTCACAACTGTTTTAGTTTTCATCAAGGAGTTTTTCATCAAGTTCATTTCTGCGAATTTTTTTACTTTGTTTGAAGTTTGGCGCAGCATTGAATTGTAAATATACGTATAGTCTATTTGGTTTTCAGTGGTGAAGTCATGCGACATTAATTACGAGACGGCGGTGGGAGAAGAGGGGTTAAATTAAAAAATGAAGTCGAATTTTCTGCTTTTTAAGTGTTTATTTAATTGAAATTTCGAAATAGAAATTTCCATTCTATGCAAAAAACGGCAAGCAAAAGTATTGCTTGGAAATTGTTTAATTGAATTAGGGATAACGGAACTGGAAGGTAGCGCGATTTCGGAGAACGGGATTCTCTAGTCTCGGGGATTCTCTATCCAGAGCAACGTTGGGTCACGATGCTAGTTCTTCATATGTGATAACTTTATAATATCATGCGACATTCACGATGAAGTACCGATGGGATGTAGCTAGTCATCAAGTGTGGAAACTATTACAATACCAGCTGATTTGCTTCTTGCTTAATCAAAATTAATGAGACAAGCTCGGAAGCTTCTTTTGGACACAAAAACATGCATAGAAGATCTCTACGGATCGGTACAAGGCATGGTTTTGTAAAACATTCTGATGGACATGCACTGAACAAATTTTCGATTAAAGAGTACAAGCTTCAAAACAATACCTAGGTTGTATTGTAATCGATAATGATTCTCTACTCCACGTTTGGTCTGCAGTTTTTTATGTGTACAACTGTACCTCCGACCACCATCTGTACACTCTTGATGAGTCCATTTCCGCATTTGATTGGGCGACTGCAGGATGCCGGTGCTCATAACTTCCTTTTCTTTCCGCGATTGCGCTTTATTTTCCAAGACAGTTTTTGACGGTGTTAAGCTAAGGTATATGTTGCCTATTCACATTTTCGAGTCCTTGTATATATAGTACAAGTAAAGACAGTCATGCACGGTCCACTCCAATATTTTTTTAATGCATTCCTGTAGATGAATTTGCACCAGCCTTGCAAAGCCTATGCCCTGCCCATGGTGTGAATGCTTCTATGGAAATGCATTAATGAATATTGGACTGGACCGTGGGTGACATATGCCTAGAGTGTGCCCGGTAGTACATATGGTGTGATTAGTGTGGCCGTCGCTGGTACAAAATAATCACGAAAGTGCTGGCTGGAGGGACGGACGTTTCTCGGATGTTAGATTCTTTTTAAATATTGACTAAACAAAAAATTTCATGTCATCGTATGGATTAACGCATTCCAGATTTTTTATTTAAAATTAAGTGATCACTTCTTCATAACTTAAAAATGCAATCAATAATTCCTGGTAAATGATTCGAGTCGCCAGACAGGCGACTGATCAACCGAGCGTTTGAATTTAACAATGTCAGTATCAGAAGTGGAGTCAAATAATGTCATGAATGCTGCACATGTCTGGAAATACACAACGTGATGGTTGCTCAGAAATGAATAATGATCATCCAAACTTTTGCTGCAAATACGTGCATGCATGAAGCTTTGATTCAGTTTTGGAGTTTTGCCTGAGCTCGTGGCAAAAATTTGTCACAATATTTTCATCTTTTCGTGGTAACGCGTTAACCACTGATTGCTAAATATTTGCGTCGAATTTTAACGGCTATAAATTTTTCATTTGTGAGTGACTATTAATTTGTGTAATCACGAGGCAGTTCATCATTCCAAGAAAAGAGAGAATAAAAAGTTCCTAAAATTTGCATATATGATATTAATGTACAGCATATGTTAAATTCATAACGGAAGCCATGGAGCGCAAAACACAACTAAAACATAGCTTAATTTAATCGCAGGCGATATAAGAACGCATATTATATAATAATAAATAATAACATAGAGTGATCAGATTTTTTCGATCAGGTCATTCAGGCCTGTTGGCGACCATCCAGCCACCAGGCCGGTTTCGAACAGAGTTTTCAAAACTTGTGAGTTGGAAACCCTAACTCTCTGCATCAATCTCTGTGTTATCAACTCGTTTGTCAGTGATACTCGTTAAAATAAAATGAAAATTTTGTCATATTATGGTAATATCAAATAGAATAAAGAAAAAATAGTATTTATGGAAAAGTTTGTGTTCGTTTAGTCAGTACCACGCTAGCTGTACATACTCATTTTTGAGGCAGTGGGCAGCGGTCAGCAGCCAGTCTCTGCTGAGCAGCACTGCATGGCACACCCACTGGGTGCCGTAACGAGTGCCTCGGCCCAGCACCGCCTGCCACAGGAAATTATAAATAATCATGATTTTCGTCCATAAATTCAAACATATTTTGTGGGGTAATTGTTTGGTGTATGGCCTGTTTTGTAAAATCTATGCATTATTGGACGGCTTTTGCTGAATTGTTTCCTGTTGATTGATTCTTAAAGAGAATGACTTGTTTATGGTATGGGCAGTCCGCGGCGAATGTACGATGGTCATTTTAGCAGTTAATGAATTTTTGAAGGATTGGTATATTGGAAGTATATATGTTCTATAACTGTATATTCGAAACCAGTGCAGAAGAGTGCAAGTCATACATAGAAGAGTGTAGTTCACTTGAGATATTGAGGACTTAGAAGAGAACTATAAATGACTTAAAATCGAACTATAATGACTACCCATGCACTCACCAACCAAGGAAATCGTTGAGTTCCAGCGTTAGCGTTGGAGGCCACTTGGCCGCACACTGAAAAAAGAAAACAACTCGAAAATTTTAGTTTTACCGATTATCTATTATGTACTTACTCGCAATTCAGATACCGAGTTGTGTTGGGTACATTTTTCACGTAAACAACGTTTCCTATGCTTACTAGCATAGGAAGCGCAGCAGTGATTCATGTTCAATATTTATCCTGTAGGTACAATAATTTTATTCATATACAACTAAACCGTGTATACACTAAACTAAAAAATACAACAAAACCTGCAGGAAGACGCTGTGGCGCTCATTGTGAAATTTTCCCAAGCCGTTTTCAGATGATGTGAGCGATTCATGTAAGGCAAACAACACTGAGCTTCGATTTCACTGGCAAATTACTATGTAGTTATTTCAGTGGCTAGAGAGTTTATATTAGGTGCGGTAGAAAATCAGTCATTTAAACAGGTTTTTAGTTTTTAAGCTGGGTTACTATTTTACGACCTGACAAGGCGTACAATTAAGGCGACCTGACAAGGTGGCCACCATCTTCCTTATATTGTTTCCAGAACATAAGTATTCTAAATGGTATGTTCTGCTAACCTCGAGGAAAATAAACTTTTTTCTTTATGTACCTCCTCTCTTTTATTTTGCCTCAAAACTTCTCAATCGGTTCTGCCCCACCCTGTATATAGACATAAGTTGAACATTTTAAAGAAGCATTCAAACCTATAATGTCACATATATATTCTCAACGTTTGAGCATCTTTGAAACTTGGAAATAAGTAGGAGGCTGATTGGGCGTGTATACACGATTTTTATAGCGTGAGATATTGCCTGGAAATTTATTTTTCACGTCGAGGATAGTTTGCTTTAAAAAATTAAAACGTGATATTTCTGTTGCTAAGTTTAAATAATATGAAGTACAAGTTTCCAATTATTTGAAAAGTTGACTTAGACTGGAGTTCCGTACCGAATGTTGGTCTGAACGGGTCAATTGCAGTGCTTTAATTGCAAAATTATCAACTGGATGGGGGATGAGATTCGAAATTCTCAAATTGGTGATACCATGATTTTTAGTAACGGGATTCTCAAATTGCAAAGATTATATAAATGTTGAACCCCGGAAATGTCGGGCTAAAACGCTAGTTTAAAATGAATTTGGTAACAATAATGTAAAAAATATGATTAGATTTTAATTGGCAGAATTAACGCCGTATCGCAATTACTCATGCTTCCATCATCAATTGTAAATTTTAGATCAAGGTTGGATTCAGATTATCTTGACAATATTCCGCCACGACAGGTATTGTGGATACATAGTGGAATAGCCTTTACGTATAATACCCCCGTTTGATGATGCGCTAGGCAGCAAACGTGCATGGTAGCTTCAATCCTCTTCTAAACTTTCCGAGGGATTCTTATGCGAGTAAACACCATTATGAATGGAGATTTATTCTAGTTACAATATGCTTGTCACACCGGAACATTATTTTGAAACATGAACATGAACGGTCGCCGCACCGCGTTTGTTTGAGGGAGTAATTGCTATATGAGCATCAGCCATATCCAATGCTTTTCCCAGAATCCATTTATTACGTGCTCTTAAAAAGTCATTTTGTCAATAAAGTGTTCTCTTTAATAACATTAAACTCATGAAAATATGAGTGCACTGCCCATTATGAATATTTTATTGAGGTGAAAGACGTGAAATTTTCATTTAATTGTGTGTTAGACTTGATGTATCAGGAGCACCTTTCTGCCTGATCACTGTCGAGAATCTCAGTCAAAATAACATAAGCCGGTACAGACCAGCTATTTATCGGGGTGAAAAAAAAGTTGTTTAAAAAACGTTGGACGATTGGATGGGCGAAATTTTTGGTACTAAATTTATACAAACAAAATCCCTAGGATAGGATCTTGGTCGCGTTCATTCTGTACTCTCTGACTATGAGTTTTATGCTCTATATGCATCAATCTGCCTGAATTTTGTATAATCTGTCCAACAGAATCTTACACAGTTTCAGGGCTCATGTTTGATGTTGGTCGACAATTCATGTCAGTTAACACAAAGACTTGCTGCTTTTCAATTCAGATGATCCACCAAAAACTGCGTTTGTCCAAAAATATGGAGCCCCCAGCACCGACATCTGTGATAAAAACCTAACTCCAATTGATGAAATTCCTAAATTAAATTTTAATCCGGTAACAAGCTCCAAATTCGATATGAAAGGCTTCGACGATTATACTTCACTGCATAGGCGCTTACTGAGAGTAGAATTTCGAGGAAACGCGGCGCTTTGTCGCTTATCACTAGAACCTAACAATTGGCCATTCCGCGTTGTCTCAAGAGTCATTTTTCTTTGGTCTCTATCGCGTGAACAACCGCTAGAGTTAAGCTTAAATTAAAACTTAACTTGAATCTAATTTCTTTTACTTAAAAATCTCTGTAATCTGGCGATAAAATTGTGTCTACGAATAAGGAGTAGCAAGCCATAAAAAATGTGCATCGATCTTACAACAACATTAAGACTTGAACGGAAATTGGCCGTATATTTCCTATTCGGTTAATGCCCTAGTTGATGTTTACTTTGAACATATAGTTTCAAGTCCTTTATTATACACTGATATATATTGATTTAATGACATGTCATAGTTCTAACTACCAATGTCTGTACAAGTCTTGGTCAGCGTAACCTTCTTCTACTCTCAATAAACCATTCAGGTTTTATTGCTGCACGTTTATCATAACCACGGATACTACTTAATTAATTCAAATATGTACCGAGACATTATCTTAGATTTTCCCTCAGTACTATCTACCAGACCTCATCTTATTACCACATTTGTGATCACGTGATTAGTCTTGATATGTCTCGGTAAATATCCACTGAAAAGATGTAAATTTCGGAACATATATAAAGCTTTTATTACATCCGCGAAGTATCATCTTGTCTCGCTATTTCCAGCATTAAAAATAAAAGTTGAAACCCGACAAAATTTTCATAATAAAATTAAAGCGTCTCGAAGCAAAAAACAATGAGACACAGATGCTTAATGAGCACTGCATGCAGTCTCCTGGCAGTCTTATCCGTACATCCGTCAACGCGCCATATGTTTTCATGCAGTGGCGATAGCACGGCAGTGAGGCACGAGTAAGCTTACCTGTCTCTTCTATTGTTTGGCATTTTAACAACTGATAAATCACTCGTTTGGCCTCGGACTTACATCGAAAACAATCTTTGGCAATCCCTGGTAAATTTTTCAGTGTAAAAAGAATGGAAAATAACTATAAGGTACTCGATTACACTGTGTCTACGGATAAACAAATTTCATCAATTTATCTTTACTCACAAGTAATTGAAATAGTGCGCTAGTTAGGACATGAAACTTGTTATTGATAGGCAATCAACAAGTAAATTGGTAATTAATAGAGTAATAATAATTCAGTAAGCACTCTATGACATAAAAACATAATTACAAACTAAATATTCTACAGAAGCAAGCAAACCTTACCGCCGAAATAAAGCAAAAACAGATTTTAAATGATTTTTTACTGTTGCCGGGCCGATAAAAAAGAATTGATAAGAACAACAGGTGGTACAGGGTGGCCAAAGAAATGAAGGAGAAATGTAAAGGACGGTAGGAGCTTAAAAAAAGACGCAGAACTTGTTTAAATGGTGTGTGGGGTTTGGGGGGATCCGTCTGGTCCCTGGATTATTTATCCGTGGAGGTGATGGGAGGGTGGTGGTTTCTTGTTTACATTATTTATATTTTTTTAGTAAATTTGAAAGAAAATAAAAATAATGAGTCCTCTCTTTACATAAAATGGGATTTATGTCGCGCACATCATGCCTCTGAAGCTTAAGTGTGAAGCTGTAGAGGCCGGTACTCAGAGGTGGGCAGTAGCGCGCTACGTGTAGCGGCCGCTACATTTTCAGTAAAGGTAGCGGTAGCGCCCGTACATTTAAGCGATTGTAGCGGTGGCGGTAGCGCCCGCTACATTTAGAGCATGTAGCGGTAGCGGCCGCTACATTTCAAAGTAGCGCTGCCCAGCTCTGCCGGTACTGTGACTCACCTTTGACAAGCGCAGAACGAAGCGCTGGAATGATGTGAGTGACCGGAGTCGCCGTCGTGGATGCCGGGGCTTTTGGGATGAAGTCAGCGATGGAGTCTCGTCTGGCAGCAAGAGTGGCAGTCAAGATAAGTAAGAAGAATACGCATTTCAACGCACTCATAATGGAAGCAGCCATTGCATATATATAGGCTCTTCCTACGATTAATTTTCTGCGGAAAAACAAATAGATTTGTAGTTAAAAAATTGACCGTCCTAGTTATTGCCCGGTTTTTAGTTAATGTAACTTCTCGACTTATTATTATTAAAACTCATGAAGCTTGTGAGACAGAATCATGCGGCCTAGATTCAATAAGAAAATTCTTCGCTAGATGGTGATCCATCCAAGGGAGCTGTAATTAAGTGAACGAGATGCTTAAAAGTTCGAGTGCGAACTCAAAAGAATCGTATGGATGGCGTAATATTAATCATGATTTAATCTTGGTTACTGATGCTAATTCAGACGTAAATAAGGTTAATTCTGTCTACATTGCCCAGGCAACGCCTCATTTAAGACGGAATTTCAGTCGTCACAGTAAACTTCACCAAAGACAATTTGAAACATTGGAAGAGAGGCTTGTTGGTGTGACTTGTGCTGCTAAGAATCATTTAAGCACGGGCTTCAGCTGCCTAATTTCAATCGAGCAAGAAAACACGGAGAATGCAAAAAGTCCAAGCAAAGTTCTCGGTAATACGAACTTATCGCAGCAGTGCAGTCAATTCACGCAGTTATATCTAACATAAGTCTTCTCTTACATACAAGCGGACTAGACCGGCGGTGACTGATTTATTACCCTGAGACCAAAGAATCCCTGAGATCGAAGATTCACGTTATCCCGGATACTGTAATCCTAAATCCCTTCACTCTTTATCCCGTTCACAATTTTAAAACTATTGCAGTGTAAATACTATATTTCAAAAGAAATTTATTTAATAAAATACAACTAAAAATAATATCTATTTTAAACAAACTTCTACTTCCTTCCATTTCCAAAGCCTAATGATTCAATCACCCAAAATAGATTTCAGGCCCTGTTAATATCCCGACATGATAAGTATTTATTGTGGACGTGTGTATCACTTCAGTGTTCTGTGCTGGCGAAAAATACGGCCCAGCGTCCTACATTTCTTGGTGAAAGTTTTCCGATGCATTTAACAGCTAAGGCCGTTTTCGCTCATCCATGTCAGCAACGCTCGTGATTTTTAAGTCGATATTTCCTGAAATATTCTCTTCCTTCGATATAAATCAAGAAATGAGGCGAATTCTGATCACGTACAGCAAAATTTTCAGTCCAATGAAGTGCAATAAAGTGCAATAATAAATAATAACTATTGGAGACAATGCTGAGCAGTTCTAGACGCGTCTGATGTGCCAAAAGGGAAACATCAGCAACTGCACTAGCGCGGAGAGGCCTGCAGCCTTGCATTAGAGGATTTGTACGGTATACGCATGCGCTAAGCATACGCCAAGGTCACAGGTGAACTTAAGGCGACAAAAAATAACATCACGTTGCGTAACTTGTCGACATTCTTAGTAGGCTCTCATTTATATTTTATGTCTTCCAAATACATTGCGTAAAATAAGATTCATTCATTCAGGCTTGGCAGTGGAAATATTAATAATTTTCATTTTCAATGAACTCACGCGCGCGGAAGTAAGAATCACACGAGAAATATCAATTAAATGAGTTTAAATTTTCAAAATATGTTTTCTTCAGACCCAAAAATATTAATGCAGGCAAAAAATGTTGAGAAAAGGTTGTAAAATATAATCTTCCGTATTGGTAAATAAGTAATAACTCAGTTATTTTATGGCTATCCTCGAATTATCACGAACATTATCACGGAATTTTGTTAAAAGACGCCACTGTAAATAACTTTATACCGTAGATATTAAGCACGCCCTTTAATAAATAATAACTATATAATGTTTACCCTGTACCAACACTCATTTTTGAGTAGTTTTTTCTTTCTTTTGAAGTTATGTCAAAGAAGCACTTAAGATAAATTAAAGCTGACAATCTTATATCACACTAACAGTTTCACTTATTTTCTTCAAAGATAACAAGCCAGCACTGAACTTCAAAAGAGATATATTAGGTCCCAGCGACCGAGCAGGAACATCTTTCCGAGGAGAGCAACAACGCAAACGTCCCGTCGCCGCCACTGCTCAGAGACTACAGAGACATGGAGGAGCCGTACAGCCAGGCATGGAGAAGCCGTACAAAGCCAGGCATGGAGGAGCCGTACAGCCAGGCATGGAGGAGCCGTGCAGCCAGGCATGGAGGAGCCGTACAGCCAGGCATGGAGGAGCCGTGCAGCACACCCCCACCACAAATCAGTCTAAATTAGGTGGCACAAGCGCTCGTGTCTCTTACCTTCGAATGGGATAAATTTTCTCCTGAACGATCAGTCCATTACTGCAAAAAATTAATTAACTAGCATAACTGCAAAAAATTAATTAATATGATGTTTTATCACGGTCAATTAATATAAGAATTTTTCAGTATTGGCTAAGCTATACTGAAATGGCCGAAAATCTTATAATAGCTTTTGAAATGAAAATAGCTTCCCTGCCAAATTTCATTATCACCCGCCATTTTTTTTATCGTCCTGAATACAGAGCTCGGCCAGAGAAAATTACAAGTTGCCAAAATCTTTTACGGTGTCCGAGCCTTTTTAGAGTAGCGAAGCTGATGCCTTCTGTCGTCCAGGGCCTACTTTCAACAGAAAGTAGGCCCTGAAAGTAGTAGGCCCTGTTTCAGGGCCTACTACTTTCAAAAAAAGTTACGAGATCGTAAGTTCATCATCCAATCATTGACGGCCTTTCAAGCAAAATCCACCAATCATAGGCTAGAAAATAGAGCGTAAGTAAACAGCCAGGCATGGAGGAGCCGCACAGCCAGGCATGGAGGAGCCGTACAGCCAGGCATGGAGGAACCGTAGGAAATTATATGGATACTCTGATAAATTATTTATGATGCACACGTCGCGAATCAGACCTTAATACAGATAGACATCATGCGCATGTGCAATTTTTTAGTACAAGAAGTAACCCAAATTAACTAGTTTTTTAATTTCCTTTTTTATTTGCCTATATTTATAGAGTATATGTATATACTGTCGCGATGATATGGGTGAGAGCAGAAAACATTCGCCGTCTGAATTTACGAGAGCAATGCCACGACATCCTCCTCTCACGCCTACTTCAAGGACACCGAACGCGCGTCGCATCGCGGAAATGTTCGTCCAGGGGTAATGTTTTATCGTCGCTCTGTGCTGCGCCTGTCTGCTTGAGGAAGCTTCTGCCTGTAGGCTTTTAATGAGGCTACTCAGGCAAAAATACATGCATATTTGTCCCAAACAAATACCAAGGATACTAAGGAAGGATATAATATCGCAGCTTCAGCGAGCGCTAGCCTGCGTCAGCGTGAACATTTTCAGTCTTGTTACGGGGCCAGTACCACTGGGCATAGCGTGAGTCTTTATAGTTTATACAATCCGCAATAACCCAGCCACGGTTCGTTAAACTTCTTGCAGATCAACACAGAGTCACCGACCGGAGAATAAAGACGATCAAATACGAAACTCTAATTCATTGTACAACGATAAGATAAGCTGAGTGTTCGTGAGTTGAAGTTAGGTCAAGACTTCGGAGATCTCTTTGTACGAGATAAAATAGTTACAGACGCTAAACATGGACAACATCTCACGGACGGCCGATGTCATATATTTGATTAAAAGAAGGATCAATATAAAATACATCCTCTATTAAAGTTGCATTTCCCTTCACTACAGTCGGCTTAAGAGGAGGTTGTACCAACACACGTGTCTCTTATAGACCTTCGGATCTGATCAATTTTCTACAAAAAAATCAGTCCAACGCTTGAGAATTCTGCCTTCGAAGAGGTGCGTCATAATTGCAAAAAATTATTTAATAGGATGTTTTTTCGTGGTTAATTGATATAAGAATTTTTCAGTATTGCTGAGCTAAACTGAAATTGTAGAAAAGGTTAAAATTAATAGCTTACCAGCCGAATTTAATTGTTTCCGGCCATTTTTCGATCGTCTTCAACACAGGGCTCGGCCAGAGCTAGTAACAAGTTGCTAAAAAAAGTCGCTATAAGCTCGGTGTCCGAGCTTTTTTAGAGTAGCGAAGCTGATGCCTTCTGTCGTTGTCATGGGACAGATGCTCTCAGACGCCGTCCCTGCTGCTCACCTCTCAGACGTCGTCCCTGCTGCTCACCTCTCAGACGCCGTCCCTGCTTATAATAATGCCCTGTAATGTACCTCACATCCCAGGATTGCTCCCGGTCGTCACGGCAACACGAGTTGGCGCGACCGTGTAAAGGCGGTCGCACAAGCTACGGAAGGAACTCCTGACGAGCTGCGCTAGTGTGACAGGACTTTTTCTACAACTTGTGTCACAGAGCAAACCATTCAAGGTAGAGGTTCCACCTCGCAACCCGAGAATTATTCATATATCTCCCTGAAGCTAGATTCGAATATTTCATGTTAGTGACTCATTCCTTTACAATCCGGTTCATGTGAAGCACTACCACCTCAATGCAAAACTAATCTAATACCACCACATGATCCCAACAGAGGTTGGCGAGTTTCGATCAAAGACGGCCAGGGTTATATTTTATTGTGGATCGGCCAACAATGCTCTGCAATATTTATTTATATAAGGTACTTCAATTAGAGAATGATTTTAAATTAATATAATTTGGATGATTGAACAACGATCACTTTTGAGTGAAATGCATGTATCTATCCCTGCCACCTCTATGCAATATGGCAGGATCCATCAATTTTACCCCACTAGTTGGCCGTTAACGCATCACTAATTTCCTATTCAAGAACTCCACAGCAGCTCAGCCGAAGAGTAAGTGAACGCTTCATTGACAACGCGTTCAACTTTACCACTAAAAATATTGGTTGAATGTTCAGCGTATGAAAATATTCTAGCAGCGATTTTTTATAATTTGAAACACGCTTCCACATGGTCCTAACGTTTCACCTTTATATTGAAACGTGCATTAATTCCAATTTATCTGCATTGTTTTCTAATGCCCTTATTTTCAGCGAATTATGCGAGATCAAATGCAAGTGACACAGTATATGGGAGGCTAAAATGTTGTATAATGGTACGCAGTGGCGCATGAGGACACGCTTTGACTTACAGACTGCATTGCTAAAAGTTAGAGGACCGCAGGTGACACAAGACTGCCCATGAAGGAGGGGTGTGACAGGATCAAAGCTCTGCAGTATAAACTTTCACGAAAATTCCAGGCGCCTCATTTACACTTTACACACAGAATCGCCCCCTGAACCGAACGCATCAATTTGCTTCTGTGTCGATGCCTCAAAAACTACCGACATTTCCATCCTGCATCTAATTTAGTTGGTAAATTATCCCTAAGCTGAATAAAATGGACCACCATGCTATCAACAACATTCTTTTATATTTAGGAACTGAATTAGAGAACTCATCACTGAACGTTAATCGTCAACTCAGCATCTTTTAGCTCAACTCACGGACGAACCTCCCTCATTCTCCGGCGTTGCAAGACAAGAGCTCAGCCGAATGGTTCTATAAAGCTACGTCATATGCGTGGAGTGTTAGCAGTCAAGCCTTACGTCCAGACTGAGTGCCGTCAAGTCTTACGTACAGACTGGGAGCAGTCAAGTCTTACGACCAGACTGAGAGCCGTCAAGTCTTACGTACACTGTCGAATGCTTTGGCAAAATCGAGGTACAATGCATCCACTGGCTCCCTTTCGTCCAGCAGGCGAGTCCAATCGTTCAACGTAGATAATAAGATAAGTACTTCTTATATAATAT
This sequence comes from Hyalella azteca, assembly GCF_000764305.2. NCBI lineage: Eukaryota > Metazoa > Arthropoda > Malacostraca > Amphipoda > Hyalellidae > Hyalella > Hyalella azteca. The sequence continues at coordinate 61,938 of NW_025940676.1, forward strand.
AATAATAAGTACTTCTTTCTCAAGTCTTAGGTCCAAACTGGAAGCAGTCAAGTTATGCGCGTGGAAGTGTGACCATTGCTGTCACGGATGACGAAATTGCACCGTGTAAATATTTTACCAAACGGTACATCTCATCGAACTAAAAACACGTTTTCAGCGTGCAATGCATTGGATAGAAAAGGATGTCAATATTGTTTGTAACAAAGAAGCCCATTAAAATGCATCTCAGGCTACCAATCAAGGTTAATTTCTTGCTCTGCAGGTTAGCTGCTCTTGTCGCATTGCATATCACTAAATGATTACTGATAATGTTGTCATGTCAAGAAAGACTCGCCGGAGTTAATGTCATTGTCGACAATTAGCCACTAAATTCGACGCCGGTAAGGGGATGAAAAGTAAACGATACAAGTTGGCTAAAAAAAGCATGTCGCGTTTATTGAAACACAAGTTAAGGACCAGCATTAAAATTTGGAAATGAATTCCCAAGGATAATGTCGAGAGTATGACTATACTTCAAGTATAAATTATCTAAACTATATCTGAACTTAGTTAATTACAGCGTAAACTAATTCAGAGATTGCATCAGAAGGTTCTTCTCACGTGCCAGTCAGCAGACTCTTCTCTGTTAGGCATTAGACTCACTAAATAAAGTTGCAAGTGGCTGAATGGTTTTATGATTACAATAATAATAATTTTAATAAAGTACCAAGTGTTAGCTGAATAGTGTTTACAATAATAATAATTATAAATAAGTAGCAAGTGCGGACTGAATAGTTTTATAATAAATTTTTATCTATAACAAAAGCTTAAACAACCAAATAATCGAAAATTATTCCATGCAGTTCATAATGTTCTAATGATGAATGTGAATACATTAGCTTATTCACCTGGTTATATCTAACAACAAGCGATAAGGTCGCAATCAATCAGAAACCGTAGTGACGCGAGGGCTGCGAGAATGCATGGTTAAGATCGTAACGAAAACCACGACATCGATACACTATATCAGTTTATACTGGGTGGCTATGAATATTATTAATACTGTTGTTTGTTGATACTATGAATATTGCAAGTGTTGACAACTCAGTGGAAAAGATTTGCATATAAATTACTCTGGGAGTGATCATAAAGCAACGAGTTATCGGTAGTAAGCTTAATTTAAATTGTAATCCTAGAGCACCAAAGGCTCTCTCATATCTGTTCAGATTGAGAGTTTAGACGGAAATTCTTCAAATTGATCAGATCTTCAGGTACTACAATCGAGTATTGATACTTGAAGTATATAGTTAAGATTTACATCACTATTAATAACTCAGACTGAAACTAAGTTTCGGTTTCGCAAATTTCTGCTCGTAACGGTGAGCATTTTTCAAAATTTTATTTGACAATTCCTCTATCATACATTAACTATTAATTTACAGGCTAATGACCGATGAGTCATATGTACTTTTACAAAAATAACTATTCCCAAACACCCTTACTTAATTAAATTTTCCTCTCTAATGAGCATGGCAGTTCTCAACCAGGCATGCTTCGATTCATGTCTTCTTTGCCTGGTCTTGCAAACTTGAGAAACTTTCACTATATTAAGACTGGCAAGACTTGCTTTAACATGTCATTTGCCTAGTCCTGCAGACATGAGAAACTTCCACTATATGAAGACTGACAAGACTTGCTTTAACATGTTCTTTGCCTATAATCTTGCAGACTCGCGAAACTTCCACTATATAAAGACTGGCAAGACTGGCTTTAACATGTTATTTGCCTGGTGTTGCAGACTTGGGAAACTTCCACTATATAAAGACTGACAAGACTGGCTTTAACATGTTATTTGCCTGGTCTTGCAGACTTGGGAAACTTCCACTATATAAAGACTGACAAGACTTGCTTTAACCTGCTCTTTCTCTGGTCTTGCAAACTTCCAGTACATAAAGACTGGCAAGACTTGCTTTAACACGTCATTTGCCTGGTCTTACAGACTTGAGAGACTACAGCGCTAGCGTTACTCAGAGTTCGCCCTGGTTGTCGGTGACGTTGTAGGCGACCTACATAAAGACCGGCAAGACTTGCTTTAACATGTTCTTCGCCTAGTCTTACAGACGTGAGAGACTACAACCCTAACGTTTGCTCAGAGTTCGCCCTGGTTGTCGGTGACGTTGTAGGCGACCCAGTCGCGCGCGATGGGGGCGCTCAGCATAGAGTCCGGGATGGCGAAGGCCTCGGTGAGCGGCAGCGCTTGAGCTGACAGCTCGGCGCACAGAGACCGAGACCCCTCCACCAACTGCAGCAATAATACCAATAAAGTTAATCATAAATTGTAGTACTTTTACAAATAAATGATTTTTAATACTTTTATTTATAGTCAAAATTGTGATAATTTGTAATACCAAAATTTAAATATTATGTCAAAATTGTAATACCAATATAGTCAAAATTGTCGTACCAATATAGTAAAAATTGTAATACTTTTAAATTTAAATGACAAGTTAATGTCTAATAAAGTTCGCGAGAAAGTATTCATTTATTGGACAATCGGCTGCTGATAGGGCCACCATGAAATGGCCCATACAATATTAGTTCTTGTTGCCGCAGATAATTTCGGTGAGAGCGCAGGTATGAGGCACGAATTTAACAATAACAAGCCAGCCATGAAATTATAATGTTAACTACAATCCAGACCAAAGAGCTGTCACACTGACCTGCTGGTACTGCTCTGCACTGAGCAGTCCGCTGCAGAGGAAGAAGGCAGGGTCCTGCTCGAGGAAGTTGATGGCGTAGAGGCGGTAGAGCTGAGGCAGTACCGCCGCTAGAGACGGTTCACTTTTCTGCGTCACTGAGAAGAACTGCGAGACGCAATGAACTTCTTACTATTGGGTTAAATATTTTTTATTTCTTGTCTCTTTAGGAAACTCAAATATCGGTTTTATTTGTTGTCTCTTTAGGAAACTCAAATATCGGTTAGGTTCGCGAGGGTTCACTTTTCTGCGTCACTGAGAAGAACTGCGAGACGCAATGAGCTTCTTACTATTGGGTTAAATATTTTTTTATTTGTTCTCTCTTTGGGAAACTCAAACTAAGGTTAGGTTCAAAAGTCTGGTATGTGGCCAGAGAAATAATTTCTCCGACAGATGTTAATCGAATTTTTTCCCGCAAATAGATACAACAGTCCAACTCATATAGACCCAAAACATAACCACGAGCTCGTTCCCTACTCAGTTACTGGATATGTTAACGTATTTATACAGTAGCCTGCAGAGCTGACCTGCTCAGCGACGGTTACCTACTCAGTTACTGGATAAGTTAACGTATTTATACAGTAGCCTGCAGAGCTGACCTGCTCAGCGACGGTTACCAACTCAGTTACTGGATATGTTAACGTATTTATACAGTAGCCTGCAGGGCTGACCTGCTCAGCGACGGTTACCTACTCAGTTACTGGATAAGTTAACGTATTTATACAGTAGCCTGCAGAGCTGACCTGCTCAGCGACGGTTACCAACTCAGTTACTGGATATGTTAACGTATTTATACAGTAGCCTGCAGGGCTGACCTGCTCAGCGACGGTTACCAACTCAGTTACTGGATAAGTTAGCGTATTTATACATTAGCCTGCAGGCTGACCTGCTCAGCGACGGTTACCAACTCAGTTACTGGATAAGTTAGCGTATTTATACATTAGCCTGCAGGGCTGACCTGCTCAGCGACGAGGCGCTCAGCGTAGGCCCTGGCAGCGGCCTGCACGAGGTCGCTCTCCCGCAGCATCCACGTCTCGAAGACGCCGCTCTTGCCCGCTGCTGCCATCTTCTTGCCAAGCTCCTGATGGAGGGATATTTTTATAATTTTAGATACTTTATTTTATTTTAATATTTTAAAACTTCTTGCCAAGCTCATGATGGGGCGGGATATTTTTATAATTTTTAATATTTTATATAATTTTTTATTTTATTTTAATATTTTAAAACTTCTTGCCAAGCTGCCAAGCTCCTGGCGGCATGGCGGGGCAAACGAACGTTAAAGCTCTATAGAGACAAGCGTGCTTATAAGCCATCAATGGTCGACAGAAGTATTTCAAAGTCAAGCAAGGAATTATAAAATATACTATTAATATATTTATTATTATCATAGTATACTATTATGGGAATTATTATAAGCCATCAATGGTCGACAGAAGTATTTCAAAGTCAAGCAAGCAATTATATAATATAACATTAATATATTTATTGTCATCGTACTATACTATTATAGTTATTATTATATACTATTTCAGTTAATTGATGGTAATCAAGGGATAAAGGATGAGGCTTATCCAAAAATAATGTATCTAGGAAAGAACAATTGTTCATCGGGTTAACGAAGTCATGCGATCAGCTGAGATCTTCAATATCAGAGGCTCTCACTGGTAAAGTCAGTAAGTGGAGTAAACCAATAATATTAGGTAGACTTCAGTAAATCCGAAACGCCATCAGGTGGCACGTAGACACTTCAACTTTTTTCAGCAAAAATTGACACAATTATTTATTAATGAAGATTTTCAGCTGAGTAGAGATCTATTTTAAAGACTAAAAAGTTGTGAATTTATAGTAAATATAGTTGCGCTTAAGTTTTTATTGCGCAAGACTAAAAATTTGCGCTTTTATAGTAACTATAGTTGTACGTAAGTTTATACGGCGTCTCAGGAAGAGCTAGGTTACCATAATCATGATAATATCCATGATGATATCCTAATCCATAATAATCACGCCGCTCTACAGACTATTGGTACAACTGCCTCATGATTAAAGTTGTGCGTTTACGGTACGTAAATATACCAGTTGTACGTAAGTTGATATCGCATCTCAGGGCAGACCATGGGCTAATCCATAATAATCATGCCGCTCTACAGGCATGATAATTCCATTATCCGTTGGCACAATTGCCTAGGAAGGTCGTACCGTGAAGAGTTTGTTTAACGCTCTACAGACAGACATGAACGCTCTACAGACAGACATGAACGCTCTACAGACTGAATACTGAACGCTCTACAGACATGAACGCTCTACAGACATGATTATTCCATTATCCATTGGCACAATTGCCTAGGAAGACCGTACCGTGAAGAGTTTGTTTAACGCTCTACAGACAGACATGAAGGCTCTATAGACTGAATACTGAACGCTCTACAGACATGATAATTCCATTATCCATTGGCACAATTGCCTAGGAAGACCGTACCGTGAAGAGTTTGTTCTCGCGCTGTGCGAGGAGGTCCAACAGACCGCATCCCGTGTCCGTGGCCGCCGGTCTGAACGCGGCCAGTCGCTCCTTGGCCACCTTCTGCATGAGGACCGAGCTGTCGCCCTCAGCGGTCACGCCCGCGTGGGCCAGCCCGATGAACGTGCCAAATCTGAGGGGAGATCAAGATAAGATAATGAGAATAATATGTTTGCATTATAATATATATTATACAGCGAATTATGCAAGTATATGTATTATACATATAGATATGTGTAATACATATATGTATATGTATTATACATATGATATGAATATGTATTATACATATACATATTATATAATATGTATATGTGATATATCATATATAATATACATTTATTCTAAAAATATATTATAATAAATTATAAGATGCTATAATAAGAACTTTGCAAGCAAAACGCCCGCCTTAATTCGCCAAGACTGATTTGCATATTATTGTGGTTCACGATCAAGAATTAAAATGGGAGGAGAAGCGAGAATGTCGCAGTGCGTATTAATTAAGTGAGGCGCAGAATGCTCATTCAAATTCAATCTCTTCAGATCGGAAATAAGATTTTGCAATACAATATTGAAATTAGAAGCAACAAATGATTAAAAGCCAGTCGCCAAGAATGATTGCTTAGTGAGATATGACACTTGATCCATTTATTTATAGAATGTAGGCATACAAAAACTTGCCTATATGGAGATACTCGAGGTCACGCAGAAGTTCGTCTTTCCTTCAATTTTATCATGAAAATTTTAAATGGAAATTAATTAATTAGCAACAAAGAGCGGACACGTATTAGACATCGGATGCATTGCAGCATGTAAAAAAGTCTGGTGGAATTTAATTCAATTAGTTTATTTTTCATTAATTTTTAATATTCTCCCCTTCTGGCCGGTCTCAAGTCAAACCTAAAGAAGAATAATTGATGAAAAATCTCCAGATTTTCCTCCACTATTCTTACCGCAGGAAGCTCTCACTCTCTGGAACTTACATTCTACTGGTCTACCGCCACAGCAGCTAAGTAGATCTGGCCGCAGCCATGTTCTCATCCGTACTGGTCTTCATGGTGGCTCGACGAGAGAATTTTTTACTTACCTGAAGCTTTGACGTACGTTCTTTCATGGTTGAACTATATAAGGTTGAACAGTTCTCCCATGGTTGAACTATACAAGATTGACCCACGAGAAGTTCCGTCTTTCAGTTCAGCTCTCTTGTTACGTCACTGAGATCGAGAAACGTAAACAATCCCGTCATTCCCATGACGGATTGGTTGACTGGTTTGATCGCATTTCGGTGATTGGTTAATGCCCATGACGTCACTGAGATTGGTGACGTCGTCACAGGCGAACAACAAACTACATCCGCAAAAATTAGCTTCTCATGGGTCAACCGGTCAACCTTATTCTAGTTCAACCATGGGTTATCCTGCGCCACAGCTGCGGCATGAGGTTGTGATCCCCCGCACCAAGTCCGGGAGACGTCAGATGTATGGCTTGTTTCTGGCCAGAGATTTGCTAGCCTCGTTCCCAGCCAAATTTTTAATCTGGAACATCCTTCAGGACTGAACCGTTTATTATTCTTGAATTCCACCGATTTTTTCCTTTTACTGTTGTTTACTTGATATCATTATTCTAAGATTTCTATGATAATTGATATTGCATTTTAAGTTTGGTTTGCCTGCAGGTTGGATGTTTGAGATGCCATGGATGAGCGAGCCAGCCATGATATTCTCCTTACATTGATCCCATGCCCCTAAGGGGATCAGGCGAGTCCCTTCTTATAACGCTCCTCCTCAAATGAAGCAGAGGGAGGAGGGATTCTCCTTGGAGCTTGAAATAAAGTATGTTCAGGTTTTTCGTAGTTAATCCTTTCGTATTTTCCTCGAACGTTGATTTAGTATGGGAATTTACTATAGGCGGAGATTCGCAGTGTCATCTTCATTATGAATTCAATTCAGCTTTTTCTAAACAGCACGACCAATTTTGGATGCTGCATTGGTACAGAAATATTTACTGAAAGTAGTTCACATTGATGAGAGGCCGTCACCTCAGAAGGGCAAACTGGCCACCACGCACCTGTTGCAGGAGAGGAAGCCCTGGCCACCACGCACCTGTTGCAGGAGAGGAAGCCCTGGCCGCCGCTGCGTTCCCTGCAGACGGTGGCAGTGCGCTCGAGGTGCCACGCCGCCAGAGGTTTGATGGCACAGCACTTCGTGACCACAGACGCGTGCTCGCTGCCGTCGCTAGGCTGCTCCGCCCAACACCGCTGACCGGCAGGGGTGGTAATGGTGGTTAATAGATTTAATGGTGGGTAATACATTTATGGTCTGATCCTCAACAACTGATGTTGGGAAATTAATGGCATTGTTCTGAACTTTTTTGTTGAATATTCGATGTATCAACTCTATAATTAAAAGTTGTTGAGAAAAATTCGGCACGGGCAACATAATATGAAGCTGCAATACCAAGAAGCGGGACCTCATATTAGACCTCAGTCTATTCTATTATAGAATACTTTCAATGAATTATATTTCTCTTTGCCGTCTTGATTCTTATACTCGAACTGAGCTCCTAACAAGTTCCCTTTACGCTGCCAATATCAATTTATACACATACGTACTGTATCATAATGGCGCTGAGATAAACTTGTTATTCAAACCCTATAAATCACTTTCTCTCTCTCTCTAATCAGCAAATGATATTCGTGTTGCTAAGTATTCGAGAACGAGTGATGACTTGCCCCATACTAGACCATCACTTGCCCCCACACATCACCTTATGACCTTATGATGAGTTCGGGACTTCCTTGTCCCCGGTCTAGCTGATGCTCCGCCTCCGTCTCCGAGACGTCGCTAGGCAGGTCACCCCGCCCTCGGGTCCCGGATGTAACGTTGGACGTGTTCCGTCTATTTGCCCTCCTTTGGGCCAGCTGATGCAAGATGCTGTTGCTTGTTACTTGCTGAGGGTAGTTTCCCATTACTGGACAGTCTGGGATCTTTCTCAACCACTTGTCCAGTTGTCTCTTGAATGTTGCAAGGGTAAACTCCCCTCCTCTCAGCGCTTTTGGCAAGGCATTAAAGAGCCTCGGTCCTACCACGGACAGTGATCCCTCACGGAGAGTCTGTACTCTGGCCGCGGCTTAGTTATTAAATGGGGGAATCCTGCACAGTCTCCCGCTCCTCTCGTTGTAATATGTCACTATTTTGGAGATCTCACTTACAAAGTTGGGAGCCAGTCCGGTTCATCTTCCAAGTGTACAGTATGATATGCCTTTCTCTTCTGTTCTCCAATGAGTACACTCAGTACAGTCCCAGTTGTTTCAGCTTTTCCCAGTAGTTCAGGTACAGCTCCCTCATGCCGCTGATCCTGTACGTGAAGGTCCGCTGCACTGCCTCCAGTTTTCGCACCGCACCCGCCTTGAGTGACGACCAAAGCTGGCAGCAATACTCAAGATTGGGGAGCACGAGGGCTCTGAAGAGTCTAATCATTGGTGCTGCTTCTCTCGTTCGAAATGTCCGCCATATCCACCCCATTCGTTGCCGGCTGCGCGCGACTATTTCCTCGAAATGGGCATCGAACATGGCTTCAGTACTCATCAATACTCCGAGATCTCGAACTAGTTGCTTCACCTCAATTTCTGTGCCATCTGATGCCAAGTAGCGATGTGGCATCCCGATCTCTGCGCGGTCTCTGTATCTCATTACTTCGAACTTGGTGCCGTTGAACTGCATATTGTTCACTAGGGCCCAATCGGAGATTGTCGACAAATCATCCGGTAACCTCTCGCAGTCTAGGTACTGGTTCCACATTAGACCCTTGACTTGTCGTCCCACATTAGACCCCCTGACTTGTCCCGCACTAGACCCCCTGACTTGTCCCACAAAAGACCCCCTGACTTGTCCCGCACTAGACCCCCTGACTTGTCCCGCACTAGACACCCTGACTTGTCCCGCACTAGACACCCTGACTTGTCCCACAAAAGACCCCCAACTTGTCCCGCACTAGACCCCCTTGACGTGTCCCACAAAAGACCCCCTGACTTGTCCCACAAAGACCCCCTGACTTGTGGGACAAGTCAGGGGGTCTTTTGTTGGGTCTTATCCCAGACCCCCTGACTAGGCCTCCCTGCAATGCTATTCATTGCAGCAGAAGCAGACATGCTGTGCTATTTATTGTACTAAATGCAAACATTGCACTTAATGCGGCAAGACTGCGCACTCGTGCCTTACCTTGACGTAGTCCAGGCCGATGTTGATGGCGTAGGTGCGGGCGGCAAGACTGCGCACTCGTGCCCTACCTTGACGTAGTCCACACCGATGTTGATGGCGTAGGTGCGGGCGGCAAGACTGCGCACTCATGCCCTACCTTGACGTAGTCCAGGCCGATGTTGATGGCGTAGGTGCGGGCGAGGAGCGGCAGGAGGGCGCGCTGCTGCAACTGGTACTGCAGGATCGCGGTGTCCGAGCGGCCGGTCGCCCCTGCAAATAGCTATAGTTATATGAGACCGTCCAGTCCACACGAGACCGTCCCGTCCACACGAGACCGTCACGTCCACACGAGACCTTCACGTTCACACGAGACCGTCCCGTCCACACGAGACTACCTGTACTCTTCACTCACAAAACTATACCTTTAGTCTATCGACGCCTACTGAAGTGTTATCAAGACATTGGAGACGAATAACATTGACGGCCAGGATCAGCAGTGGACAGAGGACCCAGCAGAAGTGACAAACTGATTTCATTCAGTGTGATAAGTAAGGCTTATGACAAGTTGGGCTGATCAATTTAGTAGGGCAAGAATTTAGATGTCTTTCTCTTGGAAAGGAAGCATGGCTAAGGTATTACTATACACGTTCAAGAATACACGTTTCAAAGGAAATACGTTAGTACACGTTTATAAAACAAATTAGTACACGTTTACATAGATAATACACGTTTCAAGATCCTATGATCTTTGTTGAGCGTTTCATTTGGACATTTACTATATTTAGATGGAAGCAACCATGCCGTTATTTGTCTTCTCAACCGATTTTTTTATGTTATAATTAAGTGGACTGAAAATTTTAGAACTTCCCGAACATCTTCTTGATGCAACTGCATGAGGTTTCGAGAAGCAACGTTCACAAACAGGTAACAAGAAATTAAATTTGCCAGCGTCGAGTTGTAGGGTTAGACTCCACAGTTTATCTCGCAGAATATTCGTGTTAAAAGGATTCTATTTGCCGATGACGAAAGCCACTTCGAATAAATTTACACACATAAAACTTTTGATCACAACTACGTAATCGGAAAAGAATGTGTTAGAAGATCAAAGAAATTTTAGCTGCACACTCGAGCAAAGTCAGAAAATACGTCAAATTTGATAATATTAAATAATTTTGACATCTGGAAAGAACACATCGAACTGAGTTGGAAACATTTGCAGGTTACATACGAGAAAATACATCGAATATAATTGTAGCAAAATAAATATTAATATAAAAGGGTGATTTATTCGAAAGTAATGGCTCAGGAAGAAGCTTAGAAAGTAATGGCTCATGAAGAAGTTAAGAAAGTAATGACTCAGGATGAAGTTTAGAAAGTAATAGTGTGCAGAAAGGAAGAAAATGTAGTAAAAGTAATAGTGTGCAGAAAGGAAGAAAGGAAGTGTGCAGAAACGTACCGACAGTGAGCCTGGTGGCGGCGTAGCGGACGGCGATGGCGAGGCAGGCTTTGCTGCCGCCCACCGCCATGCTCGAGATGCAGATGCGGCCCGACAGCAGCTGGTCCGCCACGCTCAGGAAGCGACCGCGGGCGCTGTGATAATCTCAATTCAAATATACAGTTCAAAGTATCGCACTTCTAGCCAGCATTAAGTCAATATAAGAGCTAAATTATTTATAAGGTAACTCCATTTTAATTCGTAACTTCATTTAAGAAACGATTTTAATAAACAAGATGGAACAGAAACAAGATTCCATGCAATGCGGCGCCAATATTCAAGTTGGTTTTTCTGTACCACAGATTATTTTCCACCGCTATCACGAAGGCAAATCCCATTAGAAATGAACGAAAATAAACTACGTCATTTTTAATGCATTTTTTGAAGTCAGCGACAAACTGAACGCAAATGAAATGTCCTCGACTCTGCCGAAGAAAAATGATAGGAGCCGCGGTTCAAGTGGAGGTCTAATGTACAGACGCTACGTTTTGATCTGCGCGGTCTGAAGACGGAATGAAAAGGTTGCAATTTTTAGAGCGTCCTAACGGTGCAGAGATATCTGTATATTTCGCTCGGTTTTGTGTGATATCATCATGGAGGAGATGCCAAGAATATTATTACAGCGATCTACAGCGTGGAACAAGAGGCCAGATTTTGAATTAATAAGGCTATCGTGGTAAGAGATCAATTCAGAGAGTACCTCAACAATCAAAGGTAAATCCTCGGTGAGATAAATTTATACCTTTTATCAATTAATGTTGTAATTAAATAAATTAATAAGGTGATTACATATAGGAAATTACTTTTTCTTAACTCTTCTGGTGGTTCGTTAACTGCAGACTTTCATTTTCGTCCATGCTATTTCTATACTCGCTTAGTGTCTCCTTATAATCTATAAATGTAGTAACAAATCAAAATACCAGAAAGATGGCTAGTAAATTTTGCTTTCTCTGGCCCCAGATCGAATCGATGCAGTAATTGTAATTTTTGTCTATTCTTCACGGAAAACTCTTCTCTAGGAATCGACTTTTTTGCAACTACTTCACTATATACCGTTGCATTTATTTCTTTAAAAATGGAAACTAAACTCTCATAAGCCTCCCCCTTTTTATCCTTGTCACTGCACTCCTTAGATTTGACACGCCAAATGCATGGGGAAATTTCATATAATGCAATAAGATCGGTAAGAAACTCCCGAAAACATTGCCGAAGGTCAGCCATTGTCGCCTGACGAATGTCAGCCATTGTTGCATCTGGACCGACGCTTGTTCACCATGACCAAAAAATATAACTCAGTACTCACTGCAGTGAGTGACAGAGCGCATTTTCTCGTCGACGAAAACTTGAGGTCACGGACGGACGGACAGACGGACGGACAGACAGACAGACGGACATGGCGAGCACAATAGTGCATTTTTTCCATAAATGAGAAAATGCACTAAAAATATGGTTAAGTAACCTTAATTTCGCAAGTTAGTCAATTAAAATACTAGCAAAATAATCCTATCATGAATCAAGTATGGCTTAAATTGAAGTTTCTGCGGTAATTACAGGCGGTGCTGACCTCTTGATTTGAGAATGGAACTGGCCGTCCTCGGTGATGTCGGAGTATCTGTTGAGGAGGTTGGTGCGAGGCACCCGCACGTTGTCGAAGAATAGCTTGGCGTTGTCGACGCCGTTGAGGCCCATCTTGTGCCCCATGTCCTCCACGCGCACACCAGCCATCACCTGCGTACAACAGCAGACATTCTCATGTCAGCAGACATTCTCATGTCAGCACATTCTCATGTCAGCACATTCTCATGTCAGTAGACATTCTCATTGACAATTCTAAACTTTAGTTTATTCAAACACAGCAAAAGAGCAAGAGAAGTGTTCACAATAGGAATGCTAGCAGAAGCTAAGTCTTTGTGTATCATAGGCCAGGCAATTGACACTAAATATCAAACAGCATGTTGAAGCCAATTATATTTGTTAGAGTGAGACACAGGATATTGACTATTCGAATGAGCAGCAATGGGAGGAAAAAAATCATAGAAATGAATCATAAAGACACGCGCTGCCAGAAGTATCTCACGTACGCGTAATTGGTTGTCCCTGATGGGCACGAGGACCGCGTGGATGCCGCGTTCCTCGCCGCCGACGCGCAGTTGAGCAAACACGACCACGTGCTTCGCGTGCACCGCGCCGTTGGTGATCCAGTACTTCTGGGCCAGAGTGCTAGGCGTGTTCACAATCAGCTCGTCTGGCGGCAACGAACGAACGACTCGTGTATTAAAGATGCAAGACACACGGATATAAATGAACTGCATTTTAAACAATATTCCGCGTCGAACAAGCAAGTCCAAGAGGTGGCAAACAAGCATAAGTCCAATTTAGGCGGCCAATAGAAAATTAGGACACAGTCGTGGAATCCCCACTTGTGGACAAGTCGTACACGGCAGCGATACCCACCTGTTGACGGGTCGTACACGGCCGTGATCCCCCCCTGTAGACGGGTCGTACACGGCCGTGGTACCCACCTGTAGACGGGTTGTACACGGCCGTGGTACCCACCTGTAGACGGGTCGTATACGGACCTGTTGACGGGTCGTACACAGCCGTGGTCTCCATCTCGACGGCGTTGTTGCCGTAGCCAAGCTCGGTGAGGCCAAAGCAGCCGACGTCGTCGAGGGAGTCGATGCCGGGCAGGAGAAGCGCGTGATGGCGCTCCGTGCCGAGCTTCAGCACCGTCCCACCAAACAGGTTGAACTGCGCCGCAGTGGTTGGTTAGGTACAGGTTGAACTGCGCCGCAGTGGTTGGTTAGGTACAGGTTGAACTGCGCGCGGCACAGAAAGGTTAGGTACTTATAGATTAAACTGTACGCGTCAGGGATAGGATATAAAGGTAGAACTGCGCGTGGCTGGGGCAGGTTAGGCACAGGTTAAACTGCGGCGGCAGGGGTTGATTAGGTACGGGAGGTTACGCGGCAAGGCCCAGTCTAAAATCTTGGCTGCGGCGCGCCTATAAGTACCGGCGTGGAGAGCGACAATAAGCGAGGAGCGGCAGATTTATCGATTCTCCCAAATCTCGGCGATATTGCTCTCGTGCGCTGGGATGAGACTTATGAGCCACACCGTGAGCATCGGCGAGTATAGTAATGTACACGATTATAACATGCAATGGTAATGAATTTTATAATATTGAATGTACCAAAGAAATAGTTGTGCTTTCAATTTTAATTATATATATGGCTAAGTTGCACTGTAATGCATCACACTACCGACTTCCAGTGAGACTGTAGCAAATTATAAGAATGTGCGGTTTGTAGGCATACAGTCACACACTAGACGTGAACGGACTACGCAAAGATATTCTATGCAAGACACTCTGCCACTGCCTGCTTACTCACTTCCAGTTCAACTGAGTTTATGGTTAAAATGGTGAACACAGGATATTTTTAAAAATATTCCACCATCGTAAGTGAAATGTCGAATGTTCCAAAACAGTTTGAGTAATTTGACATTCAAAAATACAGAATGCCGTTTGTGAATTAAAACTTACTAAATAAAATTGCAATACTCGACATGAATTTTCTGTTTATTTCTGAACTTATGTTTGATACTGTGATGATGCATAGTATGTTATTTTTTTGTAATTCGGACAAGATGAGGATCAAAGCCATATGTAAGATTGTGTACGGCTAATAGATAATCTGAATTCATTCCTATTTGAATAGTCTAACAATAGTCTATTCATCCTTCATATTCCCAGCAAATGGTCAATGAAAAAGGTAATCCAACTTTAAATGGACAAACAATAAATTGGCTTTGTTTTTGCCATGAGTTTTGCTTCTCACATACTCGTACACATTTAAAGTTTTTACTCATTGGTGATGGTTCATCATTCAAAATGCGTTGAAGCAAACTTACAGAGAACACTAATACTTCTGACAGCTCCATGATAGTTAGAATGAATGACATCGAGCAGTGATTTGGGATTGCTTTTTTGTCACACACTTGATTATCTGAATATTTCAGATAATCAAGTGTCAGTCCATCAGTGCTGAAATATAAATAATTGCCGCACGTCTTTCAGTGCTGAGATAAAGCCCTCATCTTCGTGGCTAATTACGCGTAGACCCCAACACAACGAGAGGGGGTGAAAAGGAAACTACTCCCGAACTTCGATCAACCAGGTGTGTGACGAATTAGATTAAATCATGCAATTCCTTGCCTCATTTTTACAATAATGGTTTTTTGTTTATCCGCATGTGAAGGAAGGAAGAAGAAGAAAGGCCAGCTTGACGTTGCAATAAAAAACTCCATCATGGTAGGTATGCTTACTTGAACAATTGGCAAGAGAGCATTTCAAATCATTTAAAACTAGCTAAATTTTAAGACCCCAAACTTTTTCTATACATAAATATAGACGGAATTCCATTATATCAAGATACAAGAAATTTCCATGCATATCCAATTTTATTGGAATTATGCATCCCCGAGGAACCAAAAATAATTTGTGTGGGAGTGTACCTTTGAGAGCGTGGAGATTCAAATATAATGTCTGATGTTGATGATTATCTTGAAGATTTTGTTCAAGAAATGTCGCAAATGCTTTGTATAGGGTTGACAATGGGTATAACGCATATTAAAGTCTGCATAAAAGCCTTTGTTTGCGACGCTCCTGCTCGTTCTGTGCTGAAGAAAATTGTTAATCATAACTCCTACCCAGTTAAAATTTAGGGCAGGGAATAGAGCAGGCCGTCGCCGGCTGCAGAGCCGGCGTAGAGACGCGACAGAGCAGCGATAGAGCAGAATATCGTGCTATGCGAATGAACTAGATGGAGGATGAAGTTCATTCTCTCGTCACTGTTTCCAACCCCTACCCCTCCTCCCTCTCTCAAAACCCCTCCATACACGGCCTGCTTGCTGCTCTGCACAGCTCCCTGCCGGACAATCCCAAGTATCAGCGCTAAAACAGCGCAGAGTTCCGGCCCTGCCGAGCTACTAGAATTTTGTCTCTGTATCTGCCATGGCGCAGCGCAGTTTTAGGGATAGATGGCCGGTTATTGTTTCACGGCTCCATCCTGCTAAAGCGCGACCAGCCCGGCTAAACCCGGCGCCGGTCTCGGCTCAAAATTCTAACTGGGTATGCAGACAGTGAACGAGTGTCCAAAAAGGTTCCTACGCAGTAAGTCATGCAGTCCTCAATAGAATGAGTGCTCCCTTGAGAAGTGATAGGGAATTTGAGGCTCAAGTTCCGGCTCACCACACGAAAGGGCTTAAATCTATCTCCAAAGACTCGTTATTGGAATGGTTCCAAACTTTCCTCTTAACTACATGCATCTAACTTGCCTAGGAGTTATGAAAAGAATGCTCTGCAGGTTAAAGCACTCAAAAAAATAAGAGTAATGCAATCTTGACAACACCAAGCAAAAAATTCGGGATGAAATAGATGCATTTTAATCTCATATGTATTTTCAGATTTCAACAGGAAGCTAGCTAGTGGATTTGGATCACTGGCCTACTGGAAAAGTACTGAAATACGTTTGTTTATGTTGTATGCAGGCATTGTGGTACTCTCAGGAATTATTTTCGAATCTTTTTATCTAAATTTTTTGTATTTCAGTCTCGCCACGAGGATTTTACCAAGTACAAATCAAACGTCAAGTGTTGAAAATGCTCGTGATCTGCTAAAAAAAGTGTGTTTCTGGGTTCCAAAGAATTATATGGCTCGAGTTTCTTGTCGCTTGTAACGTGCCCTCGAAGTTCGATGTGAACAAGACGCCACGACAATCTCTTCGTGGTATAATAATAATAATAATAATAATAATCTAGACTACCTAATACATCTTCCGGATGATTATGTGAAGTATGGTTCCCTAGACAGTGTCCTGTTTCCCATCTGAGAATAACTTAAGTGTCGCTGTAAAAATATGGTTGTCTGGACCATTAGAACAAATAGGTAAGCACCTCAGCGTGGAAAACAAAAAAATTTCAAGTGTACAGTCTGCAGTTAAAATGGGCAGAACTAATAAATGTACCTGGGTAAATGGTTCACTCGTGTGAAAAGTGGTGTCAATGGAGACAGAGATAATTGCATCATGTTACAATCTGGGGAGATTGCAATCATCACAGCAATTGATAAAAATTTACCGACTCTTGATATTCTTCAGAAGTAATTCCTTTTTCTCAATCCAGTGGATTCACAATTGTTAGGTATTCATTGTAAGGATGTAAAATTAGGTATGTAAACTAAGTTGTAGAAGGCACTGAATGGGAGGCGACAACAGTAGTGATCGACCTCGACACGTCAGTTAAAAGCTGTTAGTTACGCACTGAGCAACCCATTTAACGGCACTGTCAACTTGCTGTAGCGCATCTTAGTGACTTTAGCATAGCATAGCTGACAAGCACTGCTTTTATTGGTGAGTTACACCACTAATTTATACTGTGAACATAGTGAATTAAATGATTGATTATAACTGCATAAATTAGGAATTAATTAAACTGTGATTATCATTTCGTATTTAATGAACAAAAGTAGTCAGGCTTGAAATATGATTGATTTCACGTGTAGGGTTGATGAGCTGGAGTCAGGGTGCTTCATGGGCTTTGGAAAGCGGGACGTAGACAAGGTGGAAACTTGAAGGTCGGGTTTGAACTTTTGAAGATTCCGTCTGGGGTGTTTCCTGATCAAGGAGCCCTGATCTCGTTAGAGACGGTTAAGCCGCTACCCGTAATATGTATCTATGATGCTAAGTGCATATATTTAGTGTTCCTCTGATAAATGTTCTTTCGAATTAATGTTTAACTATTCCATTCCGTTCTGATTGAATAAACGCTTGTTGATTGATAGGAGTGTTTTAAGGAGCATACCTCACACTTGTTAGAAATGAACCCAAGGAAGCTACCAGCTTAATTACATTCCTAAAGAACACTCGAGCAACAAGCAGGATGTTGCAACTCTTTAGCAAATTAATTCAAAAATGATGCTTGTACCCATAAATGATAGCTACATTTCAATCAAGCTATTTCACTCTAAAAGACTGCAAATATTCATAGCTTCTGAGTAATTTCCATGCATTTAAGAATACACGGATTCTTATTTTACAAAGTGTTATTATTTGTATTTAGGATAAAAATTAACAGTATTATTTAACATCCCATTCCAGTAATAGATATTGTTGTCTGCCTAATTTTGCATAACCGAAGAATGTGGGACTTACATGTAACTTCACACAATCACAGATGAAGCCACAGATTTTGCTTTTACTGTGCATCATTTTCCTTGTAATGTGTTTAACACAATAATTGCACATTGCTTGTTTTTTCACTGAAAGTTTTCGTCTATATATAGTGTCTTGATAGCTTTCGAACACTCTGTGAAGAATTTTTTTTCAATCCCAGTTGTGACAACTTCCAGTTTTTTTCAAGGTGCAACGTTAGAACGTCTATTTAATTATCATAATATTCAATTTCCTTGAGTTTGTATAAATTCTGCTGTATGAAAAGATTAATAAAGAAATGCCAGTCCCCATCCACCCAGAAGAAATACCCAGTCCCCATCCACCCATCACTCCTCTGTCTTTTTTATTTGATAGTATATAGTAGCTGATAGTATGCACAAGTAATGAACCATAAGTTCAAGGTTAAGTTTCTCCAGCACAAAAAGTTTTGTTTCTAACAGGAGGAAAATACTTCCCTGGTCATCCGGCTCGGTAGGGGTTCTTAAAAATTTCAACTACTGATTGTGTTAGTATAGACTTGAAAGCTCCATTTGATGTGCACTAATGCCTATGTTTTTATAGATTTTTAGTCATGTATAAAGTTTGTAGGCATTTTCTTTGAAGAGAATTCGTGGCAGGTAGTTCCTTCCGAATGGTTGATGAAACAGAATGAAGCTATTTATGTTTGGTGGCCTCCAGAGGGCAATGTAAATCATTTAGCTGAGCGGAAGGCGCGTGTTGGGAAACGGTGGAAACGCTTCCCAGTCAAATGCACTGCGACCATCTCAAGTAAGTCATATGTATAAACATCTAAGTATACATTGACAGCTTTATTTGTTCACTGATCTGTATATATAAATGATATAATAAATTAATATATGCACTTTTTTTAATTTAATGCAATTTCGTCTGTCACAAGTAAAATATTCTACAACTCTGAAGCAGCTGACATACTATATCCAGAAATAACCATGCGCTTGCAGTAAACGAGTGCCCTTCGCTATATTACGCTTAGCATGTTGACTCCGGCGCAAAGCAAACCTGTGCACTGTGTGTAGGTGATGAATTTTGTGTGAAATTGTAAATATTGCCAACAATTCATAATACAGATTTCGTTTCGAAATTTCAATTTCGCCAAATTTTTGCTGCCCACAATACTCCTAGCTTCAAACTTGCTAAATTTCGGGTTTGGATTTTAAGCTGTCTTACCACCAACCAATATACGGTAGACAATACTTACTCGTTTGTGGACCGCTTGAACAGTTTCAATGTTCAGGGTTTGACTATATATGGCTTCAATTGCTGTAGAAAATTTGTTTACTAACATACCCCTTTCTGAAACTATTGATATTTGCCTTAATTCTTTGTTTAAAGATGTCAATGAACTTGTCATAGGTTTGAACGCAATTTTTTTAAATCTCTTCTTGAATTATCAGTTTCAAACTCGGTTTTGTATTTGCTGGCAAGTTTTATAGACAAATTGACGGTTTGGGCATGGGTCTTCCTCATGGCCTTACCTTTGCCAATATTTTCATGTGCTTCCACGAGGCTACATTGGCTAGCCAATTGTCCCACTGATTTTAAGCCAATTTTCTATAACCGATATGTATATGATACATTTTCAATTTTCCAACATCCCTCTCATGTGGGCCTTTTCTTTGATTATCTCAATCTCCAACACAAGTCCATCAAATCTACTTTGAAGCTTTCCTAAAACTAAATCTAAAATGAACTGGCATATCGCATACGTTATATTCTTGATCTGATAGACGGTAAACTTCCAGCATGCAACTGAAATCGTTTTCGCTAATGTGCGCTGAATTACACAATTATTATTTTATTTTCGATCTAATTTTTTGTTCGAACATTAGTTCGCGCGCATCCAATACGTACAGACTCTACGCCGCTGTTTCATTCATTTTATTATCGCAAATGAAATTATTTCAGACTCTCGAGTGTTAGCGTGTTTTTCTACGATTTTTTATATATAATTAAATGTCTATTTTATTGATATGGCTAAAAAGCGACGACGCGCGTATTTACGAGTTAATGAGTTCAGGCATACGCTTGCCGACTGCAATGAACCAGAAGTATTGCCGCATAATCCTTCATTACT
Organism: Hyalella azteca; assembly: GCF_000764305.2. NCBI lineage: Eukaryota > Metazoa > Arthropoda > Malacostraca > Amphipoda > Hyalellidae > Hyalella > Hyalella azteca. Next base: position 82,209 of record NW_025940676.1, read on the forward strand.
TGCTCGTGGCGTTGAACTTCCTATCTAGAATTCCGATATGTTATCTGCAGCGACCCTGACTTCTAGCATACGCGATGTTCTCGATAGTAAATCCGATGAATTGGATGGTATCGTAGTTGTATCTGTATCGCAACCCCCAGTCGCGTCCCCACTTTTGTCGTATAACAATTTAATTGATCAGGCCCAGGCCGCAGTACCAGCTCGTGTTCAAGAATGTAGTCAACGCGGTGTTCCAGGACGCATGTGGCACACAAGGTCCTGGTTCAAAAAGCGAAAGATTGAATTGCCCGCCGATTTAGACGCAAGACCAGTCACTTCAAACGATTCACTTCCTTAATTGTTGTTGAGGTCGCGCCTCAGGTGCTTCAGTGCAGCAACTGTCATAGAATCAACAGTGCTGACTATGAATTGGAATTTCAGCCGCTTCGTGCTGATTTGGTGGCGCGCTCTTGTGGAGATTCTGATAACTTGCGCGAAGCATGCATCGTATGACAGTGCTGTGCCAAGTATCTAACGCCTAGCAGCAACAGGTCAAACAATTTGAAGTAGTCCATTGCTTGGTCAGCGGTTATCTTCACAATGCTAACGAAAGCATCTGCTGACTGTGGCTACATAAAATTGATTCAATTATTGCCACTTACGTTGAGAGATATATCGAATCATGAACTTTCTGCAGAGTGGAAGGTTCCACCAATTTTTTAGATTGCACCAGTCACGTACTAGAGTTCCGCCGAAATAAAATCATTTCTATTGGGAGGGCTGGTTGCTGTTATGGACAGATTTCCTTTCCCAACGGGTATCTGTCCTCAAGTGTGCAATTTGCATCCCGAAAACGAGAAAGACAAGAATTTTATTCCAGTGTCGCAGTATCTTAGATGGATATGTCGTTCTTTTAATTCTTTAAGGCGAATCATCACTTTTTTGATGGCCGCAGGCCGGATGGGCCCATGTTAAAAAAGAATTTAGAATGGATGACAGGATCTACCTTGATTGTCGATGATGAGCAGGATCTTTCAATAATTACGTGTCCTATGAAAAAAACATTGTGACGGTCGTAAAAAGTTTCTTCATGTTCCAAAAAACCCTGTGGTAATAACGAAGTAATTCATTGGGTGCCTCCTCATGTTCATTAGCGCCCGGTCCGTCCATCAGCCACTTTTACTCTAAAAAAGAAATACATTCGATGGGCTTCACCCTACAAAATCAGCCGGATGTGCACAAAGCTCTCACTGATGCTGAAATACGCAATCCCGTTCTTTACAGTGACTTCGTTGAGAGTTATGAGTGCAGTAAAGACAAAGATTCCTCCGAAGAATTGTCAGTATCTTGGTAATCTGGCACATACGTAGACAGTTCAGACGCCATTTTGCAGTCAAAAGAATTCAATGAGCTAAATGCGGTAACTGCCGAGTGCAATTCGGATAGAATGGGCAAGAATCGCGTTCTGAAAATTGTCCATCTCGCTAGTGCTGCTGGTTGTCTACCTTACGATGTGCCGTTTTTACTTTTTAGGTGATGTTAGTCCGAATCACAGCTCGGGAATAGCCGACCATGCATTCTGTTTTACACTCATTTTTGCATTCTCCTTACATGCACAATTTGTTTCTTGAGCAAATGCAAACTGTGAAAGATGGAATTTTGCACGAAACCTTACAACTATTGCTCGAACAAGTCTGCCAGAACAAAAAACCCATGAACCCTCATGAAGCTGAAACGTTATTAATAGAATCACTTTCAACTTCAGATGCAATACCGCGCAATGCCGACCCACTGCATGCAGCCAGTGCTATTCTGCAGGACTTGTGCCAAGTCCCTAGCTTTAACTTGCGCAGAAATTTCGGTAGATTGGAGAGACAAGCGGAAGCCAGTTCTAAAATACTCATCGTGAATTGTTGCGATGTTCTGTGCACCAATAAAGTTGTCCCACTTACCCTTTGCAATGGCAAATTGTTTCTATCTTAAGCCAGAAGGTATCATTTCGATCACAAAAGTCGTTACGTTTTTTGCTGTGGACTTCCGGTGGACTCCGGATTTAGACTGGCATCACTGTTCGGATTCTAATTCAGATAGCAGTGGTGTCATGAGGAACTTGAACTGGAATTTTCAGTGAACAGCCTTCAGTAAGCTTGATGACGAAGGAACAGTTCATTAATTTGGTTTTAGTACAATCGAAATTGAGGTGTTCTCGACATCCATCCAAGTACATGATGAAGGAGCGTGTAAACCCTCCAGTCAAAGGAGTGGCATCTAACTTGATTTGCAGGTAAGTAGATTGTTCTTCAGCAATGGCATAGAGGTGTTCTAGCGCTTTTGGAAGCCAGATCTATGACCGTTGTCGAACTGGGGTTTGCGCAAAGCATGCAAGCATAATCTTTAAAAGCGAGACAGGATCCGGACTTGTGCAGCATCCTCAAATCTTGTTGTATCTTTACCGAGTGATCCCGTCTTGCTTTTCGGCAAGTTGCGATCTTACTGGTACCGCTATGAATTTCAGGGAAGCGGTGCGTTAGGCAACCGACCGCATGTGCATGCTGGTTTGACAGTCAACAAAGAGCATTTGAATCCCGAAGACCATCGAACGCGTTCACAATCGCATATCTGATCTCTTCAATACATACTTATAACAAGTCGGATTGTGCCACTTTGTTGCAGGGATTCATCAACAGTCCTGATGAATATCAAGCTATCAACAGTCAAGATGAATATCGAACTAGACAATGCCATAACGCGTGACAATTGTCGGAATGCAGCGTCGCGGTGTCAAAAAATAAAATCCGATGGAACTTTTGCCTGTCGTGTTCCACGGCACGAGGGCCATCAACCGGGTTATTTTAATGAGTCGCAGTTCATTTTCGACGACGAAACTAAGGAACGACTGCACAAATTACGACTCGGCAGTAAAAATCCAAGCCATTTCGAATCGTTGGCGAAGACAGAGGAGATCACTCTACCTGAAGACCTGCGAGGGGGCCGTTACATCTAGCCGACCGATCCTGAATACATACGCGTGCTCAGCAACGGTCGACTCTTTGCCGCTTTCAAAAGCATGGTAAACGTGCAACTGTGCGATAGGAGATTTCAATCCTCATATCTTGCAAAGTATGCTGCAGGTGCGGACGAAAAACGCCTTGCTTTTTATCAAATCTCGTTCTGAAAATCCAAACTATATAGAAGTGATCATGCAGGACCTTTACCACGCCAAAATCTCAGGTGCTAGGTTTGAAAAAGATGAGCAAAACCGTCGAAATGGGAATAGAGAAGCGCTTGCTCGAGAGATCTCCTTGACAGAGGTGATTTGGTTTCTACTCGATCTGCCCTAGGTTTGCACCAATATCGAATTTAAACATTTCTCAACTCATGCACAGGAACATAAAGGTGCTATCGTGAAATCCGGCATCATATGCTGTAAAAAATTAATAGGCGCATCATTATTGCCCGTGACATTCACGATGTTGCAAATAATTGTCCTGCAAGAATACTCAGTCACGGTTTTCAGTTGATTCCACAACTTTGTTCTCTCTGAAGCCACCCAAGCTGTTGTGCATAAAATCTCCGGCGAAATATTTGCAGTGGTTCTCAGGTAAAGCCGCGAGCAAGTACAATGCATCTGCTGATTTGCGCAGGAGTCCTTTGATGGATGGTTCGTGCCGTCGCGTAAGTGTTCCTGCCACTTTCCGGGGAATGACCGCACTTCAGGTACGAACCTAAGGGTCAATATATTTCCCTCGAGAACTCACCTTACTATCATTTTAAAGGAAAAATCCTGAAGTTTTCTGTCAGTTTTCTGATCGACTAAAAAGTTTTTCCTAGCTCATACAGGGAGTCTGGAAATTGAATTCAAAGTTTTAAAGACTTAAGTTCACGCTCTGGTGGGAAAAACAACACACTTATGTCCGAACTGAAATAAATTTTATCGCATTTGAGCTCAAAAAATTATGGAAGATGCAGCTCGGCCAGGCCCAACTTTCCATGTATCCAAAAGTTGAAAAATTTATTCTCCCTATGATTTTCAAAATGGCTCTAGCGTTCTGCATTTGATATATGTGATAGACCGTGAAAAATGATGTTGAATGATGGTGTGACCAAAGCATATAAGCTATAATCAATTTGATTTTTCTTCGTCTGATCGGTTCCAAAAACTTCCCTCCAGAACGCACTTCCCTCCTAGGTTCGAGACCTGTCTTGACAGCTTTCCTCCAGAAGCGCCCTTATAACCTGTAATGCTGACAGGTTTTTCTGACAGGTCCCACCAGGGAATGGACCACAAAATCAATCAGCAAAGTGATTTTGAGCATTGGATTCCCCTGTAAAGCCCGATTGCACAGCTTCTACGCAGCTTCTCGGAAATTTTGTAGCGGGTTCATTTCATTTTTCTTCTTAGACCAATCATTTGGGCCAATAGCTTTCGAGTTAGGAAGTTCTACCATAGTTTTTTGGATTTTTCAGCTTTTTTGCGTTAAGATCAAAAATCTTTTAACGCAAAGCAAAAACTCGAAATTCGCCATAGGAAAGGAGTTATGAGCGTTTGAAAAATTCATTTCATTTTTCTTCTTAGACCAATCATTTGGGCCAATAGCTTTCGAGTTAGGAAGTTCTACCATAGATTTTTGGATTTTTCAGCTTTTTGGCGTTAAGATCAAAAATCATTTAATGGAAAGCAAAAACTCGAAATTCGCCATAGGAAAGGAGTTATGAGCGTTTGAAAAATGTATGTCAAAAATTAATTATTTTGCTTTCATATTTTCGCAATTTCAAACTTATGCTTGTATTTCACGAGAATCCCCTATCTTCTCGTTTAATATCACCGTAATTAGTTGGAAATATCGTACTAAGTTAGTACTAACGAATACGGTCAGTACTAACGTACTAAGTTTGACGGTTGGGAGCGTTAGTACGAACGTACTAACTAGTAGGTACGTTAGTACTAACTTAGTACTACCGTACTCACCTGTAAACCAGTCACTTCGACAGGTTTTTTGACAGGTCCCTTCACGGAACGACCACCACAAAATCTATCAGCAAAGTTATTTTTGAGCTTTTGAGCATGAAATACCCCTGTAAAGACCGATGTGCAGCTTCTTCTAGTGCTAAGTTAGTACGGTACTAAGGGATATTCGCTGGTGGTATCTGGCATCTCAAGTCGGAGGCAGGCGTGCGCTCAACGGCCGCAACGGCCGCACTTGTCAGTCACTCAGTTGGCCTCGGTCTTTCGTCACGTGTGCATATGTGTGTGTCGCTGCGTTCTTTGAGCCGGCATATAATGCAAATATTGTGTATTAACCTTATGAAACTTTTGTGATTGTTAGCAGTAACTAATTGTGAAGTAACAGAACACATATTTGAAGTAATTTTTAGGACTAATTAGTGGTTTTTGTGACTATTGCATCATGCTTGCAAGTGAAACGTTTGAGCAGGGAAGCCTGGCTTCCGACCGTTAACCTAGCAGTGCAGCCCGGCACGTGTGTTCGTTACAACTTTAGTTAGTCGGACTAAGAATGAACTTGTGTGATATAGATGTGTATTATTGATATATTATGTATAAATATTGATTCATGTGTATTTGTTAGACGACGACAGCGTGGATTCAGGCAAGTTAGCTATGAAATTTTTTAGCGTTTTCATTTCATTTTTATACTTAGATCAATCATTTCGGCCAATAGTTTTCGAGTTAGGAAGTTCTAACCTAGTTTTTTTTTTATTTTTCAGCTTCTTTGCGTTAAGATGAAAAATCTTTTAATGGAAAGCAAAATCTCGAAATTCGCCATAGGAAAGGAGTTATGAGCGTTTGAAAAATTGTATATCAAAAATTAATTAATTTTTCAATATTTTCGTAATTTGAAACTCATTTATCTGGAAAACTATGACGATTAAGGAAAATTGACACGAATAATGTTTGAAAGAAGACACAAATGTGCTTCGATTGGTCCCAAGTGTTGACCTCAGGGCTATTTCGTTCCCCAGATATTGACCGTCAAATATGACACATATTAAAGATGACCCATCAGGTACCATAGTAGAACAGGTTCGATCCTTGTGGTAACGATTTCATATCTAATTGTGTTTTGCAGATTAATTACTGTGTATTTGTTAGACGACAGCGTGGACCCTAGGCAAGGTAGGAGGAAATTTAATTAGGATGTACTTCTTTCTAAATAATTTCGTAATTATAAATAGTATACAAATAGGACTTCTTTCTCCAATTTCGCAATTTTTAATAGAATTACTTGGTGTTTCTTATTATCCTTGGACCCCAATTTGTTAGACGACAGCGTGGACCCTAGACAAGGTAGGATGAAATTTAATTAGGATGTACTTCTTTCTAAACAATTTCGTAATTATAAATAGTATACAAATAGGACTTCTTTCTTCAATTTCGCAATTTTTAATAAAATTACTTGGTGTTTCTTATCCTTGGACCCCAATTTGTTAGACGACAGCGTGGACCCTAGGCAAGGTAGGAGGAAATTTAATTAAGATGTACTTCTTTCTAATTAATTTCAGCTATCTATATTTATGTTCTACCCGGTCGGAACCTGGTTAAACCAGGTACCGGAATTTACTCACTCGACAAAAAACAGGTATATCCAGTTAGGATTTGTTACCACAAGGATCAAACCTGTTAGTCAATGGTACCTGATGGTAGAATTTAATGGATTTTCGTATCTAATTGTGTTTTGCAGATTTCACAGATCTATCTAAATTTTTTGCGAGATTTCTTGAATGAAAACACCTTAATAATGAGCAGCTCGAACTCATCACGCTCACCTTCGCCAGAGCGGCGACTTGTAGGTAGTTTGAAGAGAAAGATTGCAGAGAACAAGAAGAAGAAAGTTGTTAAGAATGTATTCAAGAAGCGAAAGCTTGAGAAATCTAAGATTCTGCCTCCTGTCAGGCCTCTTACGCCCCGGCCTCCTCTCAGGAAGTCAATTGACGAAGTCAATGAAGCATCAACTTCTAGCGGCTACCGCCGTCCTCGGCCTAAGAAAGCAAAAGATAATTTGCTAAGCGACCGTATTCCAATGATGGATCTACTTCCTGATGAGAGATCAAAACCCGTATATTTTTTTGGTCCAGATGGGCAAAAGATCGTTGGTGCAAAGAAGAGGAAGTTGAGTTTCATGAGCAGATTTGAATTGAAAGAAAGCGTACAGCCAGAAGTCGCATCATTATTTTTGCCAGAATCTATTTCTTCTGCGAATGCTGCACCTGCAGAAAGGAGCACTCCTAAAAAGCGCAAGCAAGGAGGCACAGCTGCAGTTGAAGTAATCAATGAGCAGGTGAAACGCCACCTGGAAACGTTGCTTGGCGAAGCCTGCGGCGAGGAAGGAGGGCGGACGACGCGTGGTGAAGCTGGCGATGCTTCTCATGAAAGTGAATTATCTATGTCAATGATGATAATGCAGTTAAATGTTGTATCTAAAATGGCTTTCGATGCTCTTTAGTTATTCTTTGTAACTCAAAATGTGTTGCTTTACTTTTTCTTAGGAGATGGCTTGCATCACGAAGACACGCACGTCGAGGAGGCAGAGGAGACTCCCGTTCAGGAGGGAGGCGAAACTTCCTGTGGCGAGGAAGGAGCGCATACGACGCGTGGTGAAGCTGGCGATGCTTCTCATGAAGGTAAATTATCTATGTCAATGATGATAAAGAAGCTTCATGTTTTATCTAAAATGTGACCCTAGTCAAAACCTGTCTTGACAGCTTCGTAACCTGTCTTTACAGGTTTCGACCCTGATGGGGTACCGAGAAGGGAACGATCACCACCAAGTGCGTTTGATGGTAAAACATGAATCTTTCGATGCTCTTTAGCTATGCTTTGTAACTCAAAAATGTGTTGCTTTACTCTTCCTTAGGAGATGGCTCGCATGATGAAGACACGCACGTCGAGGAGGCAGAGGAGGCTTCCGCCGGCGAGGACGGAGGCGAGACTTCCGGTAGCGAGGAAGACGGGACGACGCGTGCTGAAGCTGGCGATGCTTCTACTGAAGGTAAATTATATATGTCAATGATGATAATGCAGTTAAATGGTTTATGTAAAATGCCGTTCTATGATCTCAATTATGCTTTTGAACTCATACACAAGAAAAACCAGCATAAAAATGTAGTACCGAACGTAGAATTTATTTCTCCGAGAGATGTAAAAAGTTTGTGCTTTGATTTTCCATTGCAGACACCACTGTCCCTGAGACTGAGGAAGGTTCGCCCTACGACATCTCGTCTGGGGACGATTCATTTGTGGACCGCGCATACGTTCCGCCTGATGACTTGTCATCATCCAGTGATGACAGCGACGAAGAGCCTCCTGCCAGAGACGTCCAACTTTCTGATAGAGCGCAAGAGAGACGAGCGAGACGGAGGAATAGGGCGATTGCAGAAGGTCGACGCTTGCGTCGTCCAAAAGGGACCATTTCCCAATTCGCCGTTCCTCTGTACAGCACGTCAGGTAAACAATTCAGCCTGAACCCCGAGGCTATAAAAAGTCGACGCCGAAGGCTTGCTTTGAAAACTCTGACTGCTGACGATTCGTCCGACTCTGCGCAACCATCATCGGGAAGGATCCGTCGCTACAAGCCAGGACAGCTGCGTCCGCCACCTGGGGCAGTGACAGATCACGGCATCCAGATTTTCAAGAATGTATCAGCACGAGACCAGAAGCTTGGGAAACTCAATCCAGCTCCATGTAAGGCCAACCCAGTCCTTGCGGAAACCAACGACGCGGAGCTTGAGAAGCTGCTGGCAGATGCGAACGCGATGCTCCACAGAACAGAGGAGTATCTTTTCAAGATACGCGCAAGAATGACCATTGACGAGGCGTTTGCAGCGGCGAGGTTTGTATGAGTTGTCTCACAGGGAATCCTAATATGAATGTTCAATTGTTCTTGCCTTATAACATTGGAAATAATGCAATTTTTCTTGACTGATACGCTTATTACATGCACTCGTGTATTCTCTTGGCAGGGAGAAGGTAGAAGGCGAGGGTTCAGAAGACGACCCTGCAAGTGCTGGATCTGGGACATGTGCTATCAACCCGATGAAGGCCATGTTCAAGCGAACCCCCAAATGCCTGACTGATCGTAATCAGGAAGACTGTTTGATCCCTTCATGTAATGGCCGGGCTGTGATGAAATATATGCGTAGACATTATGAGTCGGCGCATAATTTCTTGCCTAATCATGCCATAACAATGCAAAGTCACCACCACAATCTTGTAGAGATAAATAAACGTAAAGAGACAACCTTGGATGCAAAATCACTAACTGCTCGATGTAATTTCGTCATTAATTCAGTAATGCCTGAAATTGATTTACGTCCTGCAAGCCAGGCGTTGAGTGAAGCACTTTTGCCATTATCTATTGTTAATGCTATTGTTGACGGCCTTGGCAAAGGCACGGTTCTAAAGGATCAGACTGCTAAGATTGTCTCAGGGCTGGTAAAGAATGCAAATGATGGAGAAGCAACGAGCAGCACTGCTAGCTCCACTGCAGACGTAGAGCTGTCGACTTGCCCCCCGCCTCAACCAGAACAAGAACCTCTCCAGCCTCAACCTCCTCAACAGTCCGCCGAAGATGAAGAATGGGACAGGCACCTACGCCCGGGCGAAAAGCCCAAGTTGCGTTTCATCACCCTCTGCCCGAGATGCCACAAGCCATTCTTGACTCGCCGTCTCAAAACTCATCTTCTAACCACAGAGAAACTCAGCGAGGAAGCCGCAGACCTGGCTTACGAGCATGCTCAAGTCCATGAGGAGCTCGTTTTGCTAGATGCTGTTCCAACAATGGGCAAGGCGGTAGCAAAAATCACTCCTCCAGAGAAGATCAAAGAATTACGACAGAAATTCACAAGAGGGCATGTCGCCCTTCTAGAGATCAAGATGATCCCTCCGAAAATAATTATGCTGTCGCCGAAACCTGGCCGAGAGCTACTGGAGAAGAGAGTTGGTACACCGCTCGTGACACAAGCGGTGATGCATTACGAGGATATGGATATACGGTTTCAACAGGCTTTTCCAAAATTATTTGAAATTCTGACTGACTTTCACAGGAGTCTACTTAACTTGGACTCGACCTCAAAAGGTCAAACGGCGGCTGATAAAAACTTGAAGGACTTTCTTGTGGTCATTTTTTGTTACATTGCCTCGCTACCGCAGGAGGAGCGCATTGACATTGACATCAAATGGATCCTTCGAAACTGCAACCGGATGCTTCACTCTTTCCGTCAGGTCGTGGGAGGCGTACTGAGGCAAGGGACGATGATAAGACAGTTGCGGTCCGTGTCCATCTTCGCCCTCTACGTCAACAATCTGTGGATGAGCGAAGAACAGCTCGGCAATTTTTCCGTCGGTAACGTGAAAGAACTGGTGCATCAGCACAATCTTGTGATCCTTAGAGACTACGAAACGCACAGACATTTTGAACCGATCGATGAGCGCAATTTGCGCACCATGATAACAGTCGACGCCATCAACCGGCTCTTAGATGCATCCAAAATCAAAAACTTCTGTGAACTGGCTCTAAGTTACGCCGAACATAAGAGGACCAATGCACCTATTCCGTTTGAAGAGTTCCGCACTGTCATGCCAACACGCAAAACAGCGTTATACCTGAGAGACGTCCTCATCACAGTCATCGGAATACAAACGGCAAGAAGGTCATTGGAGATGACAACTTTCAACTAAGAGTCGTTCAGACGGCCAGTGGTGGTACGCGAGGGTAAATACTGTATATACAAGGTAAGGAGGCATAAGACTGGGAGGTCTATACTTTGCCATTTAACGGTGCTCGGAATGTATGCATCCCTCCTCTCCGCCTACGTACTCCACTATCGGTCCACTTTCACGAACGATGACTCTCCTCTGTCTCCAGTGTTCTGTACCATGACTTCCAGCCTCACTGAAGCTCGACCTTTAATGGTGAGCACGGTAGGACTGATCACCATTCACCAATAAAGTCATGGTAAACTACGCCGAAGTTACAGACCAGCCCCGGTTCACGCTGCGAAAGAATCGCAAGCTAGTGGTGTCTGTAACGAAAGACATGCCAGACCAGAGTCCCGTACTAAACAGTGAAATGGCTTTAGTTATGGGGCACACGTATGATACTCAAAACACGTTCTACACGGTGGGTACTATGGACGGCCGTATTGACCGAGTCACGAGTCACATCTGGCAGAAGGTTTACAGTAGAGAAAGCTATCGCACTCCATTCGAACGCTCCCACATTGTTGGCGCCAACTTAGTGCCTGGGGCAAATATACCTGCTCATGACGACACCGACGTCATAATCATGAAAGATATTGAAGCCGCCCGAGCTGCTAGGCGTGCTAAATTAGCTTTAGCTCGCAAAGGACGCTCGAGGCCTTCCGACGCACTCTCAGAAGAAGACGAGTCAGAAGAAGAAGACGAAGAAGACGAACCTGACGCGGCTGCGCAGGCCGCGCAGAGTGAGTTAGATCTGCCAATTGACCTTCCCACGGATGAAGAAGAAGAAGATCCTGATGACCCCAATGCCTCCAGCAACTGTTCTCTCCTTGCACCGCCTCCAGCAACTGTTGGCAAAGGCAAAAGCGGGGGCAAACATAAGACTAAGAAGTCTATGAAGAAAAAGACAGCGCCCACTGGCACCTCAACGGATCCCGCTAGGACTTCTGAACCTTCACCGGTCGTGGCTCCTGCGACTCCATCTGTGGCTCCTGCGACTCCATCTGTGAAAGGCTCTCATTTACGAAAGTGGCTCCTTACGTTTCCATCTGTGAAAGGCTCAAACATCTCAGTGGCTCCTGCGACTCCATCTGTGGAAGGCTCAAACATCTCAGTGGCTCCAGCGACTCCATCTGTGGAAGGCTCAAACATCTCAGTGGCTCCTGCGACTCCATCTGTGGAAGGCTCAAACAACATCTCAGTGGCTCCTGCGACTCCATCTGTGGAAGGCTCAAACATCTCAGTGGCTCCTGCGACTCCATCTGTGGAAGGCTCAAACATCTCACTGGCTCCTGCGACTCCATCTGTGGATGGCTCTGGCTCAAACATCTCACTGGCTCCTGCGACTCCATCTGTGGAAGGCTCAATCATCTCACTGGCTCCTGCGACTCCATCTGTGGATGGATCTGGATCGATGATGTCAGTGGATTCTGCAAGTCCTTCGGACCATGGTAGAGATGGGAATGAAAGCGTCCTTGAGCCTGTGTCAACCCCAGCATCTAAAGAGGCAACCCAGAAAGAGTTGCACGTTGCCAAGAAACTATGCAACACTAACAGTAGGATACTAAGTAGACTGATGAAGACCCATAAAGAAATTTTCATGAAAGAAGTATTCAATGCGACAACTGTTCCATTGATCTTTCCATTTCTGATGGCTCCATTTAACAGTGAAGTTGAATTCATAGTCGTGTTGGTTAAGGCTCTCCAAGATTCGGGTGCTATTAGAGTGAAATAATATGTTCCTAATGTTCCCAATGTGCCTCATGAAATAATAGTGATTCATAATAATGATCTTATCCTTATAATGATTCATAATCCTTATAAGAATGATTCCTAATGTTCTTGTTCCAGCAGTTGTGCTAAAGGAAAATAATATGTTCCATATACTTTATTCATGTTCTGTATCAATTTCTTGAAATAATGATTCCTAATGATTTTTCCTAATAATAATGATTCATAATGTTCTTCCAGCCGTTATTGCGAAGGGAAAGTAATATATATGTTCTTTATACTTGATTCATGTTATGTTCATTCATTCTTGATTCATTTTATGTTCATTCATTCTTGATTCATTTCATGTTCATTCATTCTTGATTCATTTAATGTTCATTCATTCTTTTATGTTCATTCATTCGTGATTCATTTCATGTTCATTCATTCTTGATTCATTTAATGTTCATTCATTCTTTTATGTTCATTCATTCTTTTATGTTCATTCATTTTTGATTCATTTTTTTGAAAGTTTGTAACAGGATTTATTTCGAATAAACTTTTAAAATGTACATGTTTTGTCATTAATCTCCTTAACATACTGAAGTTTGAGCTTGATTGAAGTTTAACTACTGGTTTTTCAAAAAGTTGAATGTAAAATGAACTTAACGATCTGTGGAGGGAAGCTGTTATGAAATTTATGAACATCATGGTATTCTTTCCCTACACAGTACCCTATGAGGTTCGAAACCTGTCATTACAGGTCAAAACCTGTCTTTACAGGTCTTACTTTTAATGAACCTTGATGAATAACTAAGTCATTTTTTAAGATAGAAGCATGAACTTGGTCTGGTTGGATGCGCCTCAAGCTCCCATTTCGTATATTGGCAACGGAATTTGGCTCCCCAAATTCCCCAAATATCTCCCCAGATTCTCAAATGACAACCTTGGACGCATCTTACCAGAAGAAAGTAATATTCTGCCTTTTAATGTGACTGAGCTATTCGTCCAAGTGCAAAACCTGTAATTACAGGTTTTGAACCTGTCCTTACAGGTTTCGAACCTCATTGGTTAATGTGGCGGGCACGATGACCAACAAGTGCGTTTGAGGGGAAAGCATGAATCTTGATGAATAACTAAGTCAGTTTTAAAGATAGACGCATGAACTTGGTCTCGTTGGATGCGCCTCAAGCTCCCATTTTGTAAATTGGCAACGGGATTTGGCTAGGTGCGAAAACGAAGAAGTTATTCAATATAATGTGATTTTTCTAAATAACTTTGGAACTATCGAAGTTTTTTGCACCAAAATTCTACCAACATGTCTTTAAATCCTAATACATAGAATTACGTGCTGCAATGCTTCATTCGAGATGAAATGATGAAAAACATATGTCTACATCGTAACTATTTGCTAAAGTCGAAGCACGTTCCCAGATTCTCAAATGACAACCTTAGACGCATCTCACCAGAAGAAAGTAATACTCTGCCTTTTAATGCGACTGAGCTATTCGTCCAAGTGCAAAACCTGTCTTGACAGGTTCGAAAGCTATCTTTACAGGTTTCGACCCTTATGGGGTACCGAGAGGGGAACGATGACCACCAAGTGCGTTTGTTGGGAAAACATGAGTCTTGATTAATAACTCGTATGCTTTCCAGCCGATTGCTTTCAAACGTTAATATGTTATTGTCCACGTTATTCCGGTCATTTTGATACCTGACTCGTTACAGTGCAAGAATAATTGCGGTTTGGGCACACTTTTGTACCGAAGCTGAGGGTCTAGTAAACTGATATACAACTTTACCTCATTTTTTGGACCAAGTTTGAAACCCTCGAAATATTTTTGCTGAATATCAACCCAATTTCAGTTTAACACTAAAATACAACAAAATGCTTCAAATTAAACCCATTTCAAGGGGGATTCATACCCAATATCACCCTATATCGGGCATCCCATTGATATGCACAAAATCAAATTTCATGATTTTTCGCATGTTCCCCATGATGTGCGCATGCTCTTCTCGAATACTTGACGCGTTCTAGAGTAAAATTGTTCCATAGATTCCTAAGTTATCACCTTATAGCGGCCAACAACCTGTGATGAACGCGCTCAAAAATTTCAAGCCATGTCATGTCGGTCCCGACTAAATATGAAAAAAATGGGTCAAAACTCTTTGGATACACTTAAGGAAGCTTTGAACAAGTCTATTGGTAATTATAAGGCATTTTTATGCGCTCTGGCGGCGTCAGAATTGAATAATAGTCAAAATTTGAAAAACTCCTATTTTGCTCCTAAGTATTTCATTTTGGTCCTAAAATGATCGCCATGTCAAGTTTACCAACACACTGAAGTTTGAGCTTGATTGAAGTATAACTACTAGTGTTTTCAAAAAGTTGAAAGTAAAATGAGCCTCACGATCTGTGGAGGGAACTTCCGGCTTATCGAGCGTGGCTCCCAGCCGACATCGATGTGACATAGGTTCATTCTTCCCTTCCCGTACCAGCACCAGGGTCGAAACCTGTCATCACAGGTCAAAAGCGGTGATGACAGGTCGAAAGCTGTGATGAAATTTTAGGTGCTTTGGTTCCCTTCTGAGATATTACCAGTCCCTCCTCAAATGAACCTCATGGTATTCTTTCCCTCCACAGTACCCCATGAGGTTCGAAACCTGTCATTACTGGTCGAAACCTATCTTTACAGGTCTTACTTTCAATGAACCTTGTTGAATAACTAAGTCAGTTTTAAAGATAGAAGCATGAACTTGGTCTCGTTGGATGCGCCTCGAGCTGCCATTTGGTAAACTGGCAACGGGATTTGGCTACATCCACAAACAAAAAAGTTATTCAATAGAATGTCATTTATATGAATAACTTTGCAACTATTCAAGATTTATGCACCAAAATTCTACCAACATGTCTTTAAATGCTAATAAATAGAATTATGTGCTCAAATACTGCAATTTCGGGTAAAATCATGAAAAACGGCTATTAAACTCCTAAAATATTGCAAAAGTCCAACCCCGTTCCCAGATTCTCAAATAACAACCTCTGACGCATCTTACTATAAGAAACTGATATTCTGCCTCTAAATGTGACTGAGCTATTCGTCCAAGTGCAAAACCTGTCTTGACAGGTTCGAAAGCTGTCTTTACAGGTTTCGACCCTTATGGGGTACCGAGAAGGGAACGATGACCACCAAGTGCGTTTGTTGGGAAAACATGAATCTTGATTAATAACTCGTGTGCTTTCAAGCCGATTGCTTTCAAACGTTAATATGTTATTGTCTACGTTATTCCGGTCATTTTGATACCTGACTCGTTACAGTGCAAGAATAATTGCGGTTTGGGCACACTTTTGTACCGAAGCTGAGGGTCTAGTAAACTGATATACAACTTTACCTCATTTTTTTTGACCAAGTTTGAAACCCTCGAAATATTTTTGCTGAATGTCAACCCAATTTCAGTTTAACAATAAAATACATCAAAATGCTTCAAATTAAACCCATTTCAAGGGGATTCTTGCCAAATATCTCCCCATATTAGGCAAAACATATTTTTGCTCAATATCAAGCCAATTTCACTTTAACACTAAAAAACATCAAAATGCTTCAAATTAAACCCATTTCAAGGGGATTCTTGCCAAATATCTCTCCATATTAGGCAAAACATATTTTTGCTCAATATCAAGTCAATTTCACTTTAAAACTAAAAAACATCAAAATGCTTCAACTTAAAACCATTTCAAGGGATATTCATGCCTAATATCACCCAAAATCAGGATAAAGGAGATGAACTATACCTAGCTTGGACCTAACCTGCGAGGACTTTCACGCGCGCCGTGGATCGAGTCCCCTCTGTGAAAGGAGGCTAGTAATTCCCATAGACTTTTCCGGCAGTACATTTTCGGATAAGGGTGGTCTCTCTGATATGCGGCGCTGTGAGAGAACTTAGACTTAGCGGTCGCTGATATGAGCTGTGAGAGAACGTAGACTTTCGAGCATGGATGGTCACTGACATGCGCTGTGACACACCGTACAATTCCGGTTGTCTTGCAGTGGCAGAATCTCATAATATAACGACAAGAAAATTTATATATGTTCTAGATAAATATCCAACCGAATACTATTTATCAGCCTTTAAAGTCGATTATTGATCGCCACAAGTCGATACACAAGTTGTTTCAATGATAGAAATACTTAGATACACTTTTACACATGACTCTAATATCTTCCCTTCAACTATGCACCCGGACCGCGAGGGTCATTGCTGACGGGAATATAGGTTCACACCTGTAATGCAGACTTCCCTTCCTGCCCTTCATAGGTTCACCACCTGTCGTCACAGGTCCTATAATCTTCTCACCTATAGGGTCGAAACCTGTCTTGACAGGTCAAAATCGCCGGAGGGAATTTCCCTCCAAGGGCAAGGGAACGCTTTCTGCTAGGTGCGAAAGGTTGACTTTTAATCAACTTACAGCAAAGGGACTTATACCATTTGAAAGAGCTCTTCAAGACAACTACATCACGTGTCACGCACCCTCTAAATCTTTCGATTTAAAAAGTTATTAAAGATTAAACTCATAGGGTCGTCTGTGAAGGGAATTCGCAATATCCCGGCGCTATAAACCCTCAGTAAAACTCTTACCAGTGAAGAACCTTATGGACCTAGCAGAGCGCAACACTTAGGTGTAGGAAAGGTTAGATGCAGTATGACCATGCTTGACTTGAAGCAGGCTTTAGCGGTGACTGTGGACCTGGTCACCGGTTAAGTGGCCATGTGCGCAAGTGACTTTTAAGACATTTATGCCATCTAGCGTGCCGACCAACAGAACGGTATATGAACTAAAGTGTTTAGTTGGTTAAAGTTGACCTCCGGCAGGCGCTTCACATAAGCACAAGTAAAAGGAGGATCTGAAACCCCAGCCAGATGCCAGCACGCGATGACAGTCTTGATACAGCAGAAAAATATGATTATAAAATATA
The DNA here is from genome assembly GCF_000764305.2 of Hyalella azteca. Classification (NCBI taxonomy): domain Eukaryota; kingdom Metazoa; phylum Arthropoda; class Malacostraca; order Amphipoda; family Hyalellidae; genus Hyalella; species Hyalella azteca. The sequence goes on from NW_025940676.1 coordinate 99,594, forward strand.
TGATTCAGCAGAAAATATTCCACTTGGCCACTAATTCTGAACCGTTATTATGTCGGCCGAGCGTTTGGTCCTTGCAGGTCTGCTCTGGTAGAATAAATTAATTACTTTCTAAATGATTACTCAGTATTCGATCCCTCCCATGTTGTGTATCGCCATTCATTGTAAGGAAAAAATACTGGGATATCAGCATGAATTGAGCTTATATTTTCTTAATATTGAGTTAGGTGCTCAGTTCAGAACGTGCCTAATAGAGGAGCAAGTCGTTTATCCACAGTCTCAACTGATGATCATAGTTTGAAGCTCGTAAATTATACGAAGTCTCGAACGAATAACTCATTCGACTAATGCCAGCAAAAAACGTTTTAATAATACATATTAAAATTGGAATTTCGATGAATTGAGATGCGCGGGTTATTCACGAATCATTTGATGGTATCCATCCCGTATGAAACGTTTTACGAAAGAACCGAAGATTTATTATTTAAAAATAAAACTTAAAGGTAACTTCATTTGACACGACTCAATATGACCCGTGTGATTAATATTATTTAATAGATTCAAAAAGGCATAAGGTTTTCTTCTTAGTGAAACTATTATTTTTTTTTTCAAAATTCTTCCCATCTACGATCGAATGGAATCATCGTCGCCCGATTCCTAAATAATTCAGACTATTGACATGATTGCACATATTAATAAATTCTCGTTGCGAATAAAGGGCAGTAACCGCTGAGACCACGTCCAGAAGGCCCTGTTTTTTTTAAATATACCATGTCGTCAGAAGGATGAAGAAAACACCTTGTACAATGTAAAATTGTTCTATATTTTTGTCATTTGAAGCATATCATTGATGTTTTGAATCATAGTATGCTTGGATGAGGAAAATTTACAGGATAAGAATAAGGAAAACAAAAGGATGAAGTAGACCGGACATTCTTTGGAATTAGAGATTTATAGAAGCTTCATCGTTTGCAGGGAGCAGTTGCTTATTGACGGTTGTCAACGCATGGTAAGTCGGTGTACTCCGTTGTTTGATCGAGATGTTCTCGAAGCTCTAAAGAGGTCTATAGTATAAAATTTCCCAGCAAAGAAAACGTCTAAATACATAACTCGAACCTAATGCCTTGTATATAAAAATAATACCATCAATCGAGTGAAGATGGAGACAAATTACGTCGTGACTTGCAATGCAATTGAACAAATTATGGTTATTTAATTTCTCGAGAATTAATAGACATGATTTGCAAACGTGAGTGCAGCATATATACCGCTCAAAAACAAAGAAAAGTGTAATAAATAAACTTCCGTTCCCTTAAAATATTCAATAAAACTATGAAAACTAAATTCGATTAACTGATAATTGATTCAGAAACAAGAATGGCGTTTCAGATCTGAATAAATTCTACCATCTACAAATTATTTAATATTGTTCGTTACATTTACTCCGCTTGCCTCATTATATCCATCAAGATTTTTCAAAATGCTCCTTCGGGGCGTTTGACTGTTATGCAGAAGCTAGAGTTATAAAAACTTTCGAGTACAAATTGTTTCATTTCTTATGGAATTTACGGGGCGTATTTTAAGCACAAACGCTTAAATTATTACAATTTTCGCCTCTGCCTAATAAGATACGCAGAGCAGTTACGCTGTCATACTCGTAAAAGATAATACCTAATGGTCTATAATAAGATAAATGATAGGGCATATATGGCAAATGATCGAGTGACGTAGACATTAGAGTGCCGTGAACATTGTGTTCATGCAGTAACATGCAACACTTCGAACATGCAGTAACATGCAAAACTTCGAACAATCTGATAGAATCTGAGTCACGAATAGCCTGAACTTGATATCATGTTTAAAATATTGTTTCCACTTTTAAAACGTTTCCATACTAACCTGTTTTAATAGGAAAATCATATCGACACCAACTTCATATTAACACTCCAAACCCCCCATCAAAATGAATCTAATATCCTTGGGTATTATCGAGGTGACTGAAACCTTCGAACATCAGTCTCTTGGGAGGTTTTTGTTAACAGACACTCCGGGCGTCCTTTTGAAATTTTGCATATTGCATCGAAAGCTAAGGCGGCTACTGTGGCAGAGGTGACAACGACCTCCGAGACAGCGACAGCAAGACGACTTCGGCAGTTACGGTGGCAACGATTGGTGACTCAGTGATAACAATGGCAAAGTCAGCGATGACGTTGGAAGAGGTGATAATGAAGAGAGAGTTAAGATAATGTCGAAAACAAGCTGCGACTTGTTGTACTGCGAAGTCGGCGTAGCGACTTGTTGGAAGAAGTAACAATGCGTTATATGTTATAAAAGAAAAGCTACATTAACAACCTTTTACAGGTATCACATTCCTTCTCGACTATTTCATCACTAGTTCCAAGATAAGTAACTTCCCAGTTTTGACCATGCTTACCTTTGAATTGGCAAATCAATAGATTTCTATCACTTTCCCACTCAGCGATCTTTTCGAGATAATCATTTATACTACTAAATAACTTAAAATAAGTATCATGGAAGTTACATCTTCACTGGTTGGTCACAGAAAACTCAAAGAGATATTTCACTGAGATAGATCGGTCACTTATTAGTTTCCCACTATTAAAATCAAAAAGTGTTTTTAAAAATATCGAGTACGATCCCGTATTTTTGATTAATAATGTGAATATCATACATTAGCAAACGTTGTAGAAAATTTAAATTATAGAGTGTGTCAGCGATGTTCTGACGCCAGCGGAGCAGCAATAATTTCTTTCTTAGTTCAGTATGCATTCATGGCACTTCTCTTGGCATCCGTCCTGCTCACCTGGGCATTTCTTTAAATAAATTTTGTGAGAAGCTAAAAAAGAAAACTGGCAAGTTGGAAACCCGACGTACGTCTGGGGCCATTCGTCTTCTTTCTGGCCACTCGACGCGCCAAGTATAACGTCTAATTACATCTACGTCAACCGTTTCCATTTTGTTTCAATATTTTTAAGCGTTCAATATGAATAATTTCCAGACGAAGTGTTCCTCTCGCGTAAAATAAATCCCCTTCACAGTTATTCTGATAGCGATTATGGACTGACGAAATTCACAGAGCTTGACTAACAGTAAAGAAGAGATTGAAGACATAACATCAACCAAACATATGACTTCTGAACCTTCTTTCTTTGTCTCGAGCAACTCACTCATCACCTCCATCATCATCGCAGTCATCACCCTCATCGTCGTTCCATAAAAAATTTTTATCACGGAAACAAATAAAAATCGTAACGCAGGTATATGGAGAGTTGGTATCATATTCTTTTTATTAATAATCTATTAATCAAATGGGAACTCCTGATCCCTCCTTAAAGCCCGCCTATTAAGTCCTGAATAATTCTTCCTATTCCCGTTCAACCCTAACCCAACGCCGTACCTTGTCCGTGCCAATTCTCGGTCCATAAGAAATGCAACAATTCTTTTGAGTACGCTTTTATTGTTCAGAACACTACAAATGTTTAAGTGTCTTCAGAATTTTTTTATGTGCATAGTTCACCATTGCTTCAAATCTAAAGCTTTATGTTTCTATTAGGAAAAAAATACTATAGGTCATCTTGGTCACCGCGTTTGAATTTACACGCTCGAAATAATCATAATGATTCATGCGACTGTGGTTAAGAAGGCTACATAGTTCATACCTGCATTATTCTTTCAGCTTATGGTTTTATCGCTACTCAAGCTGCAGCTAGTTACGATTTTCACAAGCACTTAATAAATTTGTGCACTAGATTTACAATTTAATATTAATTTCTAATTAAAAATTAGAATTTTAACATTATCTAATTAGTAATTTTTTCGCATGTCACAAGTTGTAGAATATTCTATCTTAGCAATCAATATTGCTTGAAACAGCTAATTTCAAAAAATTTTATATCCATGATTAATCATTTTCAAAATAACTTACCAATTTCAATCTGTCATCACTGATTCATAACGGTTTCATACCAGACCATACGAATGAATGTCCTAAAGATTGTTAATAATTGCTCGGTGCTCATTTTGGCATCCTGAATCGCATTAGTTCTAACGTCGGTAGCGAAAATGAGTTGAAATACCTAATTAATTTGTACTTTAGCAGATACATTCACATTCGCAGATACTTGGAGCGTCTATTTTCATTTTGATCATCTCCATGGCGACGATGATCGAGGCCAGGGTGCCAACGGCGGTAACGATAAAAGATGTGGATAGGACGACCAATGCAGCGGCAACAACGGTGACGACGAGAACTGAGGCAGCAGCGGCGTTGTTGATGACGGCAGCAACTACAACGGAGGCGGCGACAAAGCTCGATGCGTCGGCGCAAATTGTTGAGAGCGAGCGTCAAACGGTGTGAAATTATTTGCAAATCATCTATCGTAATACGAAATATAACAAAATTTAAATGAAAAATATGCAAAATAAACTTGGTAATCACTTGGATCAAATAATTTATGACCATAAATAGTCGTTATTCGGATAGCACACCATTGAAATGTTCATCAGCAATGTTGTACGAGCAGAACGGTTTACTTAAGTAATATTGGCCTAAATTTTGTAGAAGCTCGACTGTTCGGCTTAGCGACGAAGGCAACTACCGTGTTAATAGCTTTGTCTACTGCTACCTCCACCAAGACCTGCATAGTGGGTGAGTACCGTTAACAACGCTCTCTAGCCGTCACCTCATTCAAGTCCAGCATTGTTAGTGAGTACCGCCACACCACCAGGACCTGCATTGTCGGTGCGTACTTTCACTAACGCTGTCCACCGCCACACCACCAGGACCTGCATTGTCGGTGCGTACCTTCACTAACGCTGTCCACCGCCACACCACCAGGACCTGCATTGTCGCTGCGTACCTTCACTAACGCTGTCCACCGGCACCTTAACAAAAACATTCATTTCAGGTGGTTTCCGCCATTAGCTTTCATAACCAAAACCTTTTTAAGTCCACATTTTTGTTATATTTGAATATATCATTTGTTAAAAATTATAATGGTTTATAGCTACTTAGTTTCCCAAAGAACAGTTAATGCTCAGCTCATAACACAATTTCTGTTTCAATTATTTCTCGGATTGTACCATTGAACCAAGACTCATGCATGCAGTATTACATCATCAACATTGTATTGCGGGAAGAGATTTGTCTCAGAAAATTATTACTGCACAAATATACCAAAACATCACAGACGATTGAGTGAGGACGAAGGACAAGGGAAGTTTTTTTTGATGAGGTGAATGTTCCAATATTCTTTTCAGACTTGGAATATGAATATTCTTATTGCATATGAACATTCATATTTAGGGACTGGGATTTTTGCATAATTTGAGTGCCGTACATGGACCATAAGCTTCTTGTCATGTGTAGGGAATTGTCAATAAGAAATTCTCTCGAGTTGTTCTTATAGTAATGAATAACTAGCAACCTAGATTTTAACCTTTATGGAAGGTATAACTTTTGAAATATCTGCAAAATTAAAGCAGAATGACTAAATGCCTGCGGTAAACAAGTTAGAGGAAGCCAGTTATTGGAGGTTTTTATTTCCAATTTGGACTGTTGATCCACACAAGGCATAGAAACTGTTAACGACATTTTTTTTTAATGCTAAAACAGACTCTAGTCGCAAATTTTCTCAAGTAAACGCATCCATGAATGTCGTTATACTACTCAGAATTAAAATTTTGCTCATTTCAGTTCAAAAGAGGCTACATTTCAGGGTTTAGAGACCAGTGAATAGTGAGTTAGAGCCTAACAGTCCATTACGGTAATAATTGAATTTTTAAGGGCTACTTTTCTGTAGTGCGAGGTCCCGGTAATTTGTGTAAACGCAAACGCCGTTACTTGGAAATTCAACGAGCTCTGCCGACTGAGGAGAAGTTTACCGGAGACGTCGAGCTCTCCGGCTCCATGATGGACTCAAGTCGTCCGGACGAAAAAATCGCTGACAAGTCCTCCCGCGGGTTTTTGACTTTCTGGAAAGCATCCACTTCAACGTTTGTGCTGACATCCAACGTCACCAGCTTCGTTCGAATAGGGAGATTCATCCAAATCTTCATTGGTTTAGGGTGCAGAGCCACCCTCTGCATACACAACTAAATGCATTATGAAAAAATACATATCTATTGCACTTTAATATGTTACTCGACCCCAAATAATTGAAAGATTCCTTGATGGCTTACTTATATCGCTAAGAGAGAATGAACTTCAAGTGAAGTTCACTCTTTACCGTGCATGATCCATATTAAAGTAAATATATTCATAAAATGATTTCGGTAAGATCCTATTACCATAGCCGAAAATGGTAACACTAAGCCAAATTAGTCATGTAAACACATAACATTTAAATTAATTGCAGAGAAATTTGAAATGAAGTTGACCAAAATATCCTCATTGCCTAATAAAGCACTTTTCAAGCTTCGTCTGTAACATCCAGACGAGTATTTTCTGTCGACGTATATCAAAAGCAATGGATTAAATGTAAATATTCGATTATAAATAACTTCTACATCAAGCTAAGAAATACAACTATAAAAATTGATGCGATTTAACTACTGCTAGTGAAATAGTTTGACAATTAACTGAAAATCGCTTAAATTCCTTGGTGAATTCGAAATATGAACAATTCGTAGCCTAATGCATTGTGGAATATTAAAATTTATAAATGAATAAGCCGAGCTTTTAATTAAGAGATTCATCTATGCATATGGTAAGTTGTTGTTCTCTTCGGGAGAAAATACTTACTCTATCGTATTCAACGCTGTTTCAGTACAATAATGCATCAAACTGAGAGCAAGCTTAGCTAATACACATTGAGTGTGTCTTTCTGAGGCTCCTAAGTTTTTTCAATGTCCATCATATTCATTCATTCTACGTATAACTTCACCGAAATGTAGAGAAGAGCACTCGTCGTGTACCTTATCTCTGACTTTAATCCGAAATTACCCGTAATCGTGTCAGGTTCAAATTTTGTTATTGCGGTGCCACCAGAAAAAAGTGGAAAAGAACGAGAGGAGGCGGGGGGTGGCCAGCGAAGAAGGTGAATTGAAGAGTACCATAGAAGATGAAAAAATAAGGCGCATTGCGCATGATTTGGTTGGACTGCAAGTAGTTCGGACCATGGTAGAGATGGCAATGAAAGCGTCCTTGAGCCTGTGTCAACCCCAGCAACTAGAGAGGCAACCCAGAAAGAGTTGCACGTTGCCAAGAAACTATACAACACTAACAGTAGGATACTAAGTAGACTGGTGAGCACCCATAAAGAAATTTACATGAAAGGATTCAATGCGACAACTGTTCCATTGATCTTTCCATTTCTGATGGCTCCATTTAACAGTGATGTTGAATTCATAGTCGTGTTGGTTAAGGCTCTCCAAGCTTCGGGTGCTATTAGAGTGAAATAATATGTTCCTAATGTGCCTCATGAAATAATAGTGATTCATCCTAATGATCTTATCCTTATAATGATTCATAATGTTCTTGTTCCAGCCGTTGTGCTAAAGGAAAATAATAAGTTCCATATACTTTATTCATGTTCTGTCTCAATTTCTTGAAATGATGATTCCTAATGATTTTGATTCCTAATGATTTTTTTCCTAATAATAATGATTCATAATGTTCTTCCAGCCGTTATTGCGAAGGGAAAGTAATATATATGTTTTTTATACTTGATTCATTTTATGTTCATTCATTCTTGATTCATTTTATGTTCATTCATTCTTTTATGTTCATTCATTCTTGATTCATTTAATGTTCATTCATTCTTTTATGTTCATTCATTCATGATTCATTTAATGTTCATTCATTCTTGATTCATCTTTTAAAGTTTGTAACAGGATTTATTTCGAATAAACTTTTAAAATGTACATGTTTTGTCATTAATCTCCTTAATAAACTGAAGTTTGAGCTTGATTGAATTTTAACTACTGGTTTTTCAAAAAGTTGAATGTAAAATGAACGTAACGATCTGTGGAGGAAAGCTGTTATGGAATTTTATGAACCTCATGGTATTCTTTCCCTCCACAGTACCCTATGAGGTTCGAAACCTGTCATTACAGGTCGAAAGCTGTCAAGATAGGTCTTACTTTTAATGAACCTTGATGAATAACTAAGTCATTTTTGAAGATAGAAGCATGAACTTGGTCTCGTTGGATGCGCCTCAGGCTCCCATTTCGTAAATTGGCAACGGAATTTGGCTACATCCAAAAACGAAAAAGTTATTCAATAAAATGTCGTTTATATGAGTAACTCTAGATTATAGATTTATGCACCAAAATTCTACCAGCATGTCTTTAAATCCTAATAAATAGAATTATGTGCTGAAATACTGAAATTTCGGGTAAAATCACGAAAAACGGATATAAAACTCATAAAATATTGCAAAAGTCGAACACGGTTCCCAGATTCTCAAATGACAACCTTGGACGCATCTTACCAAAATAAAGTAATATTCTGCCTTTTAATGTGACTGAGCTATTCGTACAAGTGTAAAACCTGTAATTACAGGTTTTGAACCTGTCATGACAGGTTTCGAACCTCATGGGGTAATGTGGCGGGAACGATGACCCCCAAGTGCGTTTGAGGGGAAAACATGAATCTTGATGAATAACTAAGTCAGTTTTAAAGATAGAAGCATGAACTTGGTCTCGTTGGATGCGCCTCGAGCTCCCATTTTGTAAATTGGCAACGGGATTTGGCTAGGTGCGAAAACGAAAAAGTTATTCAATATAATGTGATTTTTCTAAATAACTTTGTAACTATCGCAGATTTTTGCACCAAAATTCTACCAACATGTCTTTAACTCCTAATAAATAGAATTACGTGCTGCAATGCTTCATTCGAGGTGAAATGATGAAAAACATATGTCTACATCATAACTATTTGCTAAAGTCGAAGCACGTTCCCAGATTCACAAATGACAACCTTGGTAGCATCTTACCAAAAGAAAGTAATACTCTGCCTTTTAATGCGACTGAGCTATTCGTCCAAGTGCAAAACCTGTCTTGACAGGTTCTGAACCTGTCTGTAACGAGTCTATGCACTAACTGCCCTCTGGGCACTCCACGATACCTTGATTGGGTCGTATGTTTGCTTCTATGAGCCCTGCCTGTCTGCTTAAATTCACGGTTTGAACTCATGACGTGTTCAACCAACCCGGTCCCGATTTTGCCGTCGGCACAATATCAGCCACTTCAAGACGATGTTCTGGCTTTGGAGGAGTCATCTCACATACAAGGATTTTTCATAGAAGCTCAAACTTTTCAACTGAGAAAACTTGTCACACACCGCTCGTGTGCATCCAGGCAGTGTGAAAGCTGCCACGTGCTTAATGACCTAATGATCTCTGCCCAGCACAGGCAGGAGGACGAACTAGTAGCACCTACATCCACGCCGAGGTCTTCATTCCAAAACTTGAGGCTGCGAACACTAAACAGAAATTAATGTCTTACACTAGTCAGAGCCTCGCAGAGATATTCATCCATCCTGATTCTCTCAAGGTATTAATTCTATAACGTTGCATGGATACCATCACTTTTCATAAACCTTAAATTTCTCATCTCATTTGCACACCTTCAATTACGTGTAACTTTGGATTTTATAGTAGAAATCCATATCGCAGCTTAAACTAATTGATTGCATCTACAACAGAGGCTGGTTTTGAGGGAAGTAGTAACCTTGTTGAAACGCTCCTTTTGAAAAAAAAAAAAACATTGTAGAGATTCTATTTTTGGATGACTCTACCGTGTATGCAATAACCTGTGCTGAAAATTATGACAGTAAAGGCTACTTGTCGGATGAGATTCAAGTTCAATCGGCTCTAAGATATTTCTCCATTGAGTGTCCAAATTTCCCTAACCAACAAATAACCTGCCTATTACATCATCTGGGATCATTCTTTTATCATTGTGTTACCTGCAAAGGCTTTGAAGCAAGAAGGAAAACTTGATGCTTCCATGAAAAAATTCCCTCATGATAGGTATGCTTACTTAAACGATTGGCAAGAAAGTATTTCTGCTCATTTAAAAAAAAAATTAAATTTCAGGAAACAAATATTTCCATAAATGTAAATATAGATGGGATTCCTTTATTTGAAGATTCCAGACGTTTTCATGCGTATCCCATTCTATCGCAGTTGTGCATCACGGATGCTTCAAAAATAATTTGTGTATTAGTGTACCTCTCTGAATCTGGAAATGAAAATAAAATGCCTGATATAAACAATTTTCTTGAAGATTTAGTTGAAATTTCTCAAATATTTGTGAAGGATAAGGATTGGCAATTGCTGAAATGCACATTGAAGTTGGTATTCAAGCCTCTGTTTTTGACGCTCCAGCTCGTTGCGAATTGAAAATAATCAAGAAACATAACTCGTATGGAGGCTGTGAACGTTGCATTGAAGAAAGTTTGTATGCTGGTGGTCATGTATTACTCCCTGATATAAGTTCTCCCATAAGAATTGAGGATTTTTAGTACCCGAGTAATGCCAACCCTAGGCAAAGAACCCGAGAACAGCCAGTAACCGCGAAGCCCAGTCAAAACTGCAATTAGATTAGCACTAAAAGGTTAGTAAAATTTTGCCTCTTTCACAACTTCTTACTCGACCGCATATATAAATGTCTAATTAATCCCATCAGTGACGTCCTTATGCCTATTTAAGTCAAGCTTTACTCCTCCTAAAACATTCTGAAGCCCCCTCTCAAAAAAGTTATCCCAATTGAGAGGAGGGCACCAATGCTCACATTGTTGCCCCGAATTTAACATCAGACGAGCCTGATGGCAGGCACTCCAGGCCTTATCCGAACGGTGGCTTGCAAGAGCTCTTCGCGGGTCCACCGCATTCAACGCCTCCAGAATTGATTGTGGTTGAATCTGCTGAGGCACAGCCATGTGCTTCCGAATTTAGTGCGAGTCTACGTGAAAACTTCATTATAATTTACAAATATAACTAATTTTTTACGGATGATCATCGTATGGAAACATTGAAAAAAATTTGTAGAGTTTGATCTCACTTTGAATCAATACATATCTTATAATCAACACTAAGCTCGATTTACAATTTAAAAAATAATTCTTCAGTTTAACGAAGAATCCAAGAAAATATTGCCTGTGTCAATTGCGGATTGTCGAAGCATAGATTTTCAATTAGGTCATCATTTTTGTGAGCCTGCATTAATATCACGGCTGCTTGGATCATGTGTTCATTTATAATATAATCCTGTGGTAATTCGCGTGATGAGGTAGAATAAACTTTAGCTTTCACGTAATGTGTAACGCTGGGCAAACTGAAAACCGGTGCACTGAATTATTATTTATCCTTTTTCTTCCGGTCGGCTTAGCCAACATAATACGGGGCTTCATCGAGCGCTTCTCGTTGAGGATTAATTCGGCATGAAAGGGTGTTTTTTCTTCATTCAAGGAAATTTTTTATAATAATGTCCTGCAATCTAGTTCACGACACATTGTTTTAAAAGCTTTTTATTATACATCATATAGTTTTCTGAGCTTCACTTTCACACAATTGTGACCTATGTAGAACTTTTTGATTATTCATAAGCTTTTTTTCCTATGGAATTTTTTTGTGATCAAGCACTACCTCTACTATAGTAATTACCGTTTCGACGCTAAGGGTGAAATTTCTTTACCTTTGTATTACTGCATCACTCAAAATAAGTAAGCTCCCGATTTCACCTAACCGAAACTAAAAACTATACGTCTTCCTAATAAATGTCACGTCTGCTGTGCATTCATTTATTGTACATTGTTTAATATACGTGAAAGAAGAAAATTAATTTCCTGGATTATAGACACCCATTTCGTTTATATTCTTGTATATGCGACTACAGATCATTGAGCGGTCGAACAGTTCCTACCCGTTACCCTCTACCATACATCCGAGACATTGCATCGTCACTCGCGGTGAGCACAATCTTCAGCAGTAGTAGTTTAATGGTTTGCTAGCGCTTCAGCTATCAAACAATTTTGCACCGGAGGACAAAATATAACATCGTCAGCGAGGCGGAAGGTCTTAATTGTTCAAAATCTCCAATAACACCCACAAGGGGCGGGAGATCTCAGATGTCCACCCCGCTGAAGCTGGCATGAAAGAAGCAGCATTAGCATCTCAATGAGACGAAGTGACAAGGAGGGACAGGTGAAAAGCAACAGAAATTAAGACACTTACCTTCATAATAAGAAATTACGACACACGCCTTTATAATAACTAACCCCACAACTGAGACCTGCAGTCAGACACAGCGAGCTCAGCGGTGGGTCGCTCAGGAACAAACCCACTAGGAGCGCGAAATCCCATAGGACTTCCGATGAACAAAAACACCTATCAGTAGTCTCCCTGAGGGGGCAATCTTCAGCAAAATTGATCTGCTCCGGGCATACAATCCAATTTACGAAGCAGACATCCCGAAGACAGCAATCACAACTCCTTGCTGCCTTTTTTGATTTGTTCGCATGCCTTTCGAACTACGCAAACAAAATGCCGCTCTGACGTTTCAGCGCTTCCAATACCAAGTTTTAACTAATCACCTGCGACGTTTGTAGCAATTGTTACGTTGCAGGATTAGTTATTCTAAATATTACTTACGGAAGTCTTTCACGTCTAAGTTTCATATGCATTGCATTTTTTAATAAAATCTACAGAAGGAAGTGGAGCCACGAATCAATTGGACTAGTGTGTATAACTAGGGATAAAATTGCACAGGAGTGTGGGAATAGTCAACTCACCATCAGCTTTCAAAACCACCAAACAGAAACGCAGGAGCTTGCGTCGTTCGACAACCTTAATCGTCAAAAGCCATATACTGTAATCCCTTATCAGTGAGCAATCATGAACCATTACATTACTTGCTGCACTAAGCACTTTCGTTAAGTGTTAACATTTAGATTGGAGTTATTTCATCAAGCGGCAGTCGCGCGTTTTCAATATGGCGGGAGAGCTCTAGTCACGCTGTTCGACAAGTAATCTATATAATCCACGCTCACGCTGGGGTGAGTTCAAACATTAGAGGTGGAAATGAATGCAGCTAATTTGCAATAAGTCAGAAATATACCAGATTAAGGCAATAATACCAGATCAAAAATATCAATACCAGACACCGTCTCAAAATACCAAATTTGTGAAATCTGGTAAGAAATAATACCAGTTGTCAACGCTGGTCTTATGTTGGACAGGTGCACAGCTCACTGCCGCCGCGCGGAGCAGCTCACTCGGTTGTTAAAGTTTATACGTAGTTAGCTAAATGAACTACCTAGATATTATAGAGCAAAATAGCTAAATTATTATTGATCCAACACTAAGAATGAATCTCAGGTTTAAGAGTATCTCGACAGACAAGGCTGTGAGATTTGTGGTTATTTTTTTTCCCGGAAGTTATTAGAAATCAAGGGCGTTTTCCTGCAAACCCAGCACGATTAGGATTAAGCTAGGGGCCTCCCCTGTGCTTATCCGTACCTTGACGATGTAATGACTATTGATAGGCAGTTTCAACATTCAAACTCAATATTAACACCTTGAAGCCATTTTGAACGATTCGAATAATTCAACACTTCCAACGGCCTGTCCAACACCGTTATTTGAAGTCATGAGTCATGACTGAAAGGGCCATGCAGTAAGACCCACAAACGAGAGAGCGAGTAAAAAAGTACATCGCTAATTGGACAAGCGCTTTACTCATCTAAGTGGGTAATACAGACCTGCTCGTTCGTCTCAGTGCAGCGTAATTTAGCGAACTGTCGCGCTAAAAAAAATGGACACTTCGTCGATATTACGGTGATGATACGCGGGCGCCCGTTCCAATCATCTGGAGATTGATCTATTTCAATGCGCCGGCAGTACGTCTTGGATTTTTGACTACAGGGTAGGTGAAGTACATGCTGAGTTGCGTGCGGCCGGAGTAGGTTAGGACCGTTAGGTACAGGTTAAAATGCGCTCGACAATGGTAGGTTAGATACAAGACAAACTGCAAGCTTCCAAGCAGGAAGCTAGGCTCAATTTGAAATGCGTACGTGGCATTTTCAGTAAAACATGACAGGCTCGAGCTGCTACAAGACAGTGAGATAGGTTAGTGATGTTCATTCTTCACCTTAAGCGCCCCCATACACTAACGCATCTGGCTCGCAAGTCCGGCTAGCTAATTCTGACTAGCGAATCTGATTCGGTGATATTCCACCACACACCTATATACTCTTTTGCTCGCAACGCTCAGTGGTGAAGATTAGTCCGGCGAGGCAAGTTGCAGCTGCTGCCATCGTGGCCATACCGTCTTGTTGAATGAGCTCCGGACAGTGAAAAAGCCACAGAGGAAAAAATCTATGTGACCTATGGCTAGTCAATGGACGAAGATGCAGTCAATATGAATTTGCTAATTCATATTGCATAGATGCAGTCAATATGAATTTGCTAATTTGATAGTCATTTTGCAACGATAAGCAAAATGACTATCAAAATTATTCAAGGATTATTTATTTTCTTAACAAAGTAACGGTCTGCATTGGGAACTTTTTCTCGCGTAATTCGAAAGAGATATTCCCTTGCTTTATCGCTTTGTAATTTATTCGAATATTCTGCGCGACGGACCTTCCACAAGCACGGCTAATTGCGGTACTCTTCAATAAACTTGCTTCGAAAGTCGGCTCGTGAATAGCTTGGAGTCCGCCATGACTGCACACGCCCTACTAGCTTGGCGTCTGCATAGCAACTGAACTCGAGCCGTCACCCCGCCAGCCGAGCCACACAGCAAGCAGAGGGAGCCGTGGCTCAGCTGGGTCGCCAGCCGGAGACCACCACTGCCCAGGATGTAATGGACTATCATAATTCCTGTCCTCCGGAACGTAGCCTTCAACACTTCAAGCCGTCCGTATCTAAGCCGTGGGTCAAACCAGCCCTCGGTCGAACGGCCACTCGTCGAAGGACGATAAATTTTGGAACAGAACTTTGCTATCTGAAACCTAACCTTAGATACGGTGAACGTAAAAGTACGTAATTTAACGATGCCCGGAAGTCATATTCGATCCGCGGCCTGGTGGTGCACGGCAGGTTTTATGCCAGGCCGGAGGTGGACAAAACCTAGTGGTTCACGGCTGATTGGTGGATGTCCGGAGAGATCCAAGGCGTTCGATTCAGGGCTCGTTGGTGCACAAAATCGGTGGTGCACGGCTGCGCTCCCGCTCAGCTCGCCTTTAGTTTGTCCATCTCGGTTCGTTCGGCGCCATACTTGGGGGGTTTTGAGGTTAGCCGAGTTAGACTCGCGAGTCGAACTCCATGGTGTAAGGGGCCCTTTAACGTCAGGGGTGATTCACTAACGTAAAATCGGCAGGCGTCGGGTATCAACAGTAAAATGCGCATAGGTGGTCATACGTTTTAAACATTGGCTAATAAAAATGCTACCCAGCGGGAACTAGTCTGTAGGACTTTTAAACATGCCAACGTCACCTAGACGTTAATTTTAATAGTTGAATTGGATGTCCAGTAAAACCACGAAGGGGCTATATAAAAGTAAGTGGCCCACCTGCACTGTCATTTTTGTAGTCATGGCTGGGTCGATGATGGCGGCAAGCTCGTGGGCGGCGAAGATCCTAAGCGGATTGTTCCTGAAGTCGAGCACTGAGATGAAGCCCGCGTCGCAGATGAGCTTGAGCCTCTTCAGCGCCACCTCGCGCTCCTCCGCCAGCGGGATGTTGTAGCGCGGCTTCATCACCTCATCGCTCATGAAGCTCCTGCAGCGCAAGCCAATGTTTCCTCATCATTACTAATGTTATAAAATGATGAAAATCAATTCACGTTGAAGGTTATGTGACGTCAAATGATATTTTGAGTTCTCATCTTACCTACAGGTTAGAATACAAGCTTGAAGGAATCAAAAGTTGGAAAGTATTCCAGTGCAACGAAATCTCGATAAACGCCGACACAGCATATCAGGATACACTTTAACCATGAAATTATGGAATTGACAGAGTAACAGCAAACGCAGCGTTATGAGTGCGCATCTTCCATTATAAAGAAAATAAAAGATTCACGGATCTTCTCTCTAGTTGAATTTAAATCAACAAGAATCCACAAGGTTCAGGGGTTGTAAGCATGTTACTCTGACACTAAACAACTAATACAAAAGTTTATTCTTGCGAAGCAACTAAATACTTTTGGGTCAAAAAATGTTTCTTTGAATTACAATTTTGTAACAATGTACATATATTAAAACGTTGAATAATGTAATAATTATTCAATCCGAGTGATTTTATCAAGAAGCCATCAACTACACCCTAATTGACCTTTTTCATAATTAATATCGGTAGGTTAGACTTCAAATGGAGCAAGGTGGGTTATTATACGACTTGCTTGTAATATAACACGGGCTAGGAACAGAAGCTGAAAATTGGTCACGACAGTCAAGGAGCGAGTGAGAGATGCGGTTTGTGACGACAGCGTCATGAAGGAAGTGAGAAGTTGCATTTGGTGAGGATCATTCACACTGAATATCGTGAAGATGATTTCAGCTCGTAAGGCACCCGCCGTGCGGCCAAATTGAGCGTACCAAGCACGTAACCGTTGAAGTCACTGGTCGTGCGATCGATGAGCTTGAATTCCATCATGCAAGTGGAGTCATCTGGCTGCTGGCAGAGACGCACCTGAATTTGTTCCTCATGTCGTGGTTGTCGTGGTCCAGCAGCCGCGTCATGGCCGCGACGTCGAACACGGCCGGCGGTAGCGCGGCTCTGATGGCGCATGGGTCCTGCTGCGCCGCAGGGACGGCACTTGAATTGTGTCGCGCGCTGTCAAGAGACACAAAAGACATGGTCAGCTGAGACACAAGAGACATGGTCAGCTAAGGCACAAGAGACATGGTCAAGACACAAGAGACATGGTCAAGACACAAGAGACATGGTCAAGACACGAGAGACATGGTCGTACGATTAAAGAATTGAAGTGTTCTGTACTCCGACTATCGGCATGAACACTAAGAATTCCGATATACAGACATTATTTACAGTGAAATGTTAAATTTACTTACTGCCGTCAGGAATAGTTGCGCACTTTATTTTAGTTAATTAACTCGCAAACTTCAACATTAGTTAGAGTTTGCGAATAAATAACTGAAAGACTGTCTATATTATTTCAACACAATTAACAACCTAAAGTCTAGCAGAAAATACCAGTCACAACCAGTCATATGACCAGCTCCTCCCCAACGAGGTGCTGCAGAAGGCCTTACCTGAGGGCGACGCCCCGCACGGCTCGGGCCAGCAGNTCTATATTATTTCAACACAGTTGACAACCTAGAGTCTGGCAGAAAATACCAGTCACAACCAGTCATATGACCAGCTCCTCCCCAACGAGGTGCTGCATAGGACCTTACCTGAGGGCGGCGCCCCGCACGGCTCGGGCCAGCAGCGCCGCCGATGAGCAGCTCAGCCGTGTGCACTGCATGGCTCCTGGTCACTGCACTGGTCCTTGCCACTGCACTGCTACTTGTCACTCCACTGCTACTTGTCACTGCACTGGTAATTATCACTTGACACTGCACTGCAGTGGCTGGTCCTTGTCACTATTTGTCACTAGCACAATACACGCAGTGCAGAGAGAGCTCCTGCCACTCGGAAGCTAAAGGATGCCACTTCAAGCGAATATTATGCAATGAATATTATTTATGCCTAGAAAATGAGAAAGTTTCAAATCAAATGTCAACCATTTGAGATAAGAGAACAGAATGAGGCTTGTTGTCTACAGATAAACTCGCTTATCTCAGTGGGCGAGTAATGCGTTAGAGTGGTCTTAGCCTGACCAGGCGGACGCTGCCTGTCCAGACCAGGCGGACGCTGCCTGGGCAGACCAGGAGGACGCTGCCTGGCCAGACCAGGAGGACGCTGCCTCGCCAGACCAGGAGGACGCTGCCTGGCCAGACCAGGAGGACGCTGCCTGGCCAGACCAGGAGCACGCTGCCTGGCCAGACCAGGAGGACGCTGCCTGGCCAGACCAGGAGGACGCAGCCTGGCCAGACCCAAGTACACTATCAAACCTAGCATCATCCTATGGACAGGAGGACTTCTATATACCAAGTCCTCTGTCCCCCGCTTGCGGCGGACTCGCACCGCCCGGTAGCGGGACCGGGGACGGTATTTTGCTGCCCCCGTCCCCGGGCAAGACCCGCCGGTCCCCGCTTTGTTTGATTAAGTCAAGCGCAGGACATGGATTGCCTGCAGCCATGTGAATATCACGATCGTGATATTCATCGCCGTACTCTCCGACACAACACATGAGGAGACAGAATACAGAAAGGAGAAAATGAGCAAGGAAATATGACTCATTTGAACTGGCTGTCTACTGCAAAACATCACATTGCCTGTTGGATAATTCGAAGCGTATTAGTCCCCTTGAATGAAGTACGAAAGACATCGAACGGCACTAACTGACGAAGGAAATGTACGCAATTATTGGCAGGTTGGAGTTGTTCCATTTACTGGCCTCGATCACGAGCAGACGAAACACGTCATGTTAGGCACCTAACGTTGGCCTTGTGGGCATTCTTGAGAGAATGCATATAGGCAAATCAATTTATTTTTACGAAATGAATCTGGTTGGTAACAGACTAACAGTACATTAAAACAATATTTTTTGTAACATCCTATGACTTGGTTAAAAATCGCGTGAGTTGGCAGGTTCCTTCATTTAGTCTTCCTCGAAAGAGAGGCGCAGAACATGAGGGCAGCGTGGCACGACTGCGGCCGCAAATGATAAGGATGACGAGTGCACGACGATAAAGACGTGGCTTCCGAAGCGTGCGAACTCAGATAAGGTTAAGCATCAATAATCAAAAATACGAGCGGCAGAGAGGAAGCCTACTTAATAAGCCGAATAGCAAACAGTCACAGCCGCCCGGCCTATAGACTGAGACTAGAGGCCAAATATGAACACATCAATACCACAGCTGCGCTTGGCATCCGGCGTATGAGTGACTTATAATTTATTCAACTGCTAGTTCAATTTCACCAAGAACTAACACAAGAACGTTACAGGCCTGAGACGACCGTCAGAGCAGATGACGGCTCAAAGTAAGGAGTGAAATAACGTCACGCACAAGGAATCTCAACAAATATATTGACAGTTAAGAAAATATATGGTACTCTACCCAGTTCGAAATTCTCGCAGTCATTGCGGCCGTTCGCCGCAGAGACGTTCGCAAACGCGCAAATCTAGGCCGTTGTTGCCGACTTTACCTCGCGTCCAAGCAGTCTAGCGACGATATGGCCTCATCTGCATGCCGGCCTGGTCGCTCGCGGTAGGACAGACTGACTGCGGCAGCAGGCCCTTTCCAGGCCGAGAAGCGCTGCCACAATATTGCGCTGCTGTGGACGTTCCTGCGCTGTTGATCACCCTGGCGTTGCGCTGGGGCGAGCGTTGGCGCAGGCAAGTTCACCCGCGGCTGGCTTCCAGACTGCGGCGATTTCTGACTGGGTAGGAGCTACGTAACTCAGATGTGAACCGCGTCATTTCATAGTCTCTTCAATAAAGTAATGGAATGTATAACACAACACATTGGAAATATCTTACATAAATATTACGTCAATAATGCATGTGAGGCCTAGTACAAATATGAAGTACACGACGCCAGCGTTGCGACGAGAGCGCGGGTCACGCGTAGCAAGCCATGGCACGAGGGAAAGCAGGCGTCAGGGAAGACGGCAGCCGAGGAATATAAATGCTTTACATATAGCAAAAAAATGATTCGTTTGAGATGGCAGAATTTGCTGATTTATACGCGTACTATTAGAGACCAGAGAATTCGTTGATTAAAATTATCAGAGAGTCAGAGAATTCTTCGAATGACGTTGGTAGATCGAAATATTCAGGATCGAAATCCTGATATATGCCTTTCGATCTACCAACGTCATCTGAAGAATTGTCCTACTCTCTGATAATTTAAATTAACTAATTCTCTGGTCACTAATCTCACGCATATATATTATCTACAAATGATTCTTATAGTATTATTATTAATGCGAGGTTTGTTGGGAAGACCGACGTTTCTGCGCAATGATTAAAGAAATGGTTCAGTAATTTTACCGCAATAAGCGTGGTCAGGGATTCTGATAATACTGGAATGATAATAATACATGGAATTCACTGTGCGGAAAACCTGACACAAACAGCAATATAATCTATCACAAATTCACAGATATCCTCATACTTTAAGAACAATTTTCATAATTGCATGAAAAAAAGAACACCGGTAGTTATCACGTGGGCTTTATCAACAGATATGAGTGAATGTGATACAGAACTGCAAGACTCAAATGCAACATCCAGTTAGTAAGCGCGGAAACGTGAGAGCGAGATTAAACGGTGTCATATTAACGCATATTATTGGAAACTAACAGGTTAGCTCGGCGTTGCAATTTATAGAATTTCGTATCAACGAATCCCGTAAATGATAACAAAGCTAATGAATACCTATTGAAAAAAGATCATTTCAAACCAAATCTTACTTAGAACATATAACTCTCAGTCGACTTTTCGTTGTAAACAAAAATAAAATATCTGGCATCTCTCTAATAAAGTATATACTGCTCGTCTTTACTAGTTTAAAAATAAAACATAAATTTTTGTTGCAATCCTTCCACCCACTTTTGCAATGCCCTAATGTTCTTTCACTATATGTAAATTTTCAGGTGCAGGTAATACGCCGACACAATAAGTATCGTGGATAAGCACCTAAGAAACTATTCGTTTAAGGCGCAAGGCTTCAAATAGACAAGCTAACAAAGTTTGATAAATACACATAAGACAAATGAAAGTGTAATGTATTGTGATTTTTGAGAGGATATCACAAGCGCATCAACGGAAGCAAGCAAATCCTAGCAATCCTGGAGGCGAACAAATACGCAGAGAATTTGTCATGAATTACTAACCTCCTCTTAACAATACAAAGTAAATAGTCGGAAAAGCACATTGACGAAAGCCAGTAACATTTACTAAGTGAAATGATATCGCATGAATACAACCTTATCGAAGAGGGAATATACAGAGACACTCGTGTGAAGAGCTGGCATTGCCGGCCAGTGCACATCACCAACCTATATTGCACTGAACTAGGTACATTACATAGCTCTGAGATTCCTTATTGTTAAGTAATTAGCACGTGTTATTGGCACAAGGAGTGATTGGAGCACAATATTATCAGGTCACAGCAGCGGATGAGAGCAACAACAGCCAGAAGAGCCCCCCGGGCAGCGGCCTAGATTATCTAGATTATCCCAGCGGCCCGGCCTCATAAGGATAATCTAGTTAAATCAACAGCAGGGAAGCTCTAATTATACTCATACCGCCTAAACTAAGTCGTCTGCAAAACATCATGATGGCTACTGACTCCTGCGAGCAGTAAAACTGAAGCAATTCTCTCTTACTAAATCACGACAAAAAAGCGTTCGTGAGGAACACTAAAAATGCTAAGCAGTTCACAGTTCTATAAGACGACGCTGAACGACAAATTCGTTCATTCTATTAGTAAATTAAAAAGGCTATGTTAAAACAAAAAAGATGGCCTAAAATTGACTATAATAACGCAGAATACTGACTGCTTTAAGTAGAATAAAATTACTTCGTCTAATTTGAATTCATTGTTACACGACGCGAGCCATTTGGCCTTCACAACTTTAAATTTGAAGTGCAATATCATGAACTACCCAAACCTATAATGAGCCAAGAGAAACGTTCACTGCACGAGAGAAACCTTCACTGCACGAGAGAAACCTTCACTGCACGAGTAAAACCTTCACTGCACGAGTGAAACGTTCACTGCACGAGAGAAACGTTCACTGCACGAGAGAAACGTTCACTGCACGAGAGAAACGTTCACTGCACGAGAGAAACGTTCACTGCGCGAGAGAAACGTTCACTGCACGAGAGAAACGTTCACTGCGCGAGAGAAACGTTCACTGCACGAGAGAAACGTTCACTGCACGAGAGAAACGTTCACTGCGCGAGAGAAACGTTCACTGCGCGAGAGAAACGTTCACTGCGCGAGCAAAACGTTCACTGCACGTGCAAAACGTTCACTGCACGAGCAAAACGTTCATTGCACGAGCAAAACGTTCATTGGGCTCCGGCGTTCAACAAGCTTCAGTCAAACAAAGAAGGCTTGCCCGAGGCAGAGAGGCTGTACGGTGAGGCTACGGCAGCAGAAGCTCCTTCGTCATCGTCACTTTCACTGCTGTCACTGTCAGTGCCGTCACTGCTGCTGCGCTCAGTCGCGTTGGCAACACTTGCATCACAGTCAGCATCGTCAGACAGAGCCTCACTCTTGTTACCAAGCACTGTCAGCATGGGCAGCACCGCTTCGCTGACGTCGTAGCTGACGTCGTGCACGGCACCATGAGGCTGATGAAGCGTCACGGCAGAAGGAACAATTTGCTGCGCTTCATGTAAAGCGTCATCACGAAGCTGAGTTGCGGGCGGATGGTTCGTAGCTGCAGGCTGCGTCTTTAAGAAGACAGCAGCGGTACAATGCGTTACGAGTGCGTCTGGTTTAGGCGCGACGTCTTGAGGGACGCATGACAAAGGAACGACGTCAAGAGAAAGCGCTGATATGTCAGGGAGAAAGCTTTCCTCCACAGGAGAGAGCGAGGCGTGTTGAGAGGCGCCCACACACAATGAAGGCGGACTTACATTGATAGAGGGTGGACTTATGTTAGCGTGTGTCCCAGGTGGTGGCCCAGCTTGTGGGGCCTCAACTTGGGGCTGAGGCGCCTGTTGCGGCTGTAAGACTCGAATTTGGGCAGGGTACTGTTGTAGTGCTGGGCCTGCGTTCTGGCGCATTAGGTTGTGTTGATGTTTGGGCACAGCACCCGACGTATGAGCAGCGCCAGGCGGTGGCCCCTGCTGGGGATGATGCTGATGTAATTGTTGGTGCTGCTGTTGATACAGTAGCTGTTGTTGGTGCAAGTATTGTTGTTGTTGTAGAAGCTGATGATTATGTTGTTGCTGTTCGTGTTGGTGCAGCAGTTGATGCTGCTGGTGCTGCTGCAGTTGCTGGTGCGACACTTGGTGTTGCTGTTGCTGCTGCATGAGATGTTGCTGCTGCTGCTGCATGAGATGTTGCTGCTGCTGCTGCTGCTGGAGGTAGCGCTGCTGCTGGGCCTGCAGCACCAGCTTCTGGTGGTGAGGATGATGAGGGGCGAGCTTCATGAGGAGGCTGGGGGAGGTGGGATGGGGCGTGTGGTGCAGTAGATTGTAGCAGTCACCCCCAGCAGGAGGCCGGTATTGGGGCAGCGCGTGGTGATGATGGGGCTGCTGCTGCTGCTGGGGGAAGTAGGGGGCCCCAGAAGGCGCATAAGGCGGAGTGGAGGGCGAGAAGGAAGCGACGTAGCTGGCAGGGGAGGAGGTGAGGTTGGAGTGGTGTGGTGTGGTGTAAGGTATGGAGGGGAATGGGTTGGTTGTGTGGTGGGGAGTAGGGGGGTTGGAGGGCGACGTTGAGGGGGGCGCCAGGGAGCCGACGGTGTCGTAGCAGAAGGGGAGCTGCACGGGGGAGCAGCGGGACGACGCGAGGGACGCCATGGAGGCCTGCGACATGCCTGCGGGGCAACACGGCGTCAGATGAAGCGTCGGAGCAAGACAATAAAGCGTCGGAGCAAGATAATAAAGCGTCGGAGCAAGACAATGAAGCGTCGGAGCAAGACAATAAAGCGTCGGAGCAAGACAATGAAGCGTCGGAGCAAGACAATGAAGCGTCGGAGCAAGACAATAAAGCGTCGGAGCAAGACAATACAGCGTCGGAGCAAGACAATGAAGCGTCGGAGCAAGACAATGAAGCGTCGGAGCAAGACAATAAAGCGTCGGAGTAAGACAATAAAGCGTCGGAGTAAGACAATAAAGCGTCGGAGCAAGACAATAAAGCGTCGGAGTAACACAATAAAGCGTCGGAGCAAGACGAGAACAGTGAAGTGGCAGTAAGGATCAAGGCAAGGAGTGAATAATGAGAGATGGAGTAGTGCCGTCTGAGAGAACACTTCGGTGACATGCCTTCAGCTTAGAGGTCATCAGCGGAACTACCAACCTCAATCACGTCGAATTTACGGTGGCATTCAGTTCTTCATGGCTAAAATATTTAAGCTTCATGTGTGCACAAATACGATATCTAACGACTTTTCCAGCTGTACGAGGGTCAGAGCTTGCATATCAACAATTAGGTACCAACAGACATAATTACACAAGATTCATCAGTATTATTGTTCGGTAGCAGGTAAAATGTGGTCTTGGATGGCGAGCGGTCTATCGTTTGCATGCAGCCTTAAAGCACCAAGCGAATTATCGCCAATGGTCACAGTGCGGCCAGTCCATCACATCGATCTCGCGCACGGGCACAAGCAGATCAAGGCTTGGGAGAAATGGTCAGTCTAACGAGCCGCGCCTATAACCGCCTTCCATGCCAATCAACATACGCAAAAGTCATGCAATTTAGACTGGGAGCCTGTTACCGTTTAACCGAGTCGAAGATCTGAAGCCACATGTTTTGTAAATGTAAACACGACGTGCGAAATAGCTACATAGTTGAAAACTATTCTGAAGATTTCCATCAGCTTAATGAACTGCTTTCAGTAACAACACTTGCGAATGGTTAAAAACAATCGACTGAATTGGAAGACTGTGGCATGCGGTAATTATGATGTCTGTTAATATGAGAAATACAAAAGAACAAAAATCAATCGATATATGCTCAAGAATTGAGCTCAGCGAGTCGACTGAAATGGACTTAATGCGCAGCAGTCAACACGAATGTGGCAGATAAATTCGTCTATCTTCACATGAATACAACGCTTGGTGTCTCCTATAAGCGATATGAGCAAAATAAGCCTACTTTCAAGCGATCACTTAACTCTATCAGGATAGATAAGTACGGGCACACAAATATGTGGTAAGACACCATGTGCGATACAAGCCTTTACCTTAAAAGTACCTCTACACACGGAAACATTAATTAGTTGATCTTCAAAGGAGAATGTTACTGAGGAATGTTAAAGTATCCGCCAACTAATGGTTAGGATCCGGATGGTTAGGATCCGGATGGTTAGGATCAGGATAAAGCGTTCAAGTATGAGGCTTACGCTTGTGCTGAGCGTCGATGTCTTGCCGCGCCAGCTGCTGCAGCCTCGAGTACACGGCCGCCATGTCGGGCCTCTTCTTGGCCGCCCGCACCACGCACTCCTGCACAGGCACCGCAATCACAACTATCACAGATAAGCTAAAAATAATGATAACTTCCATTAGAAGTTTTTTTTTTGGTGTAAATAGTTTTCTCTTTCTATCAGAAGTTTTTTTGCGTAATATTTTTTCCGATTTTTACGTAATAGTGCACACATCACACCAGCAGGGGGCAGAGGGGAGGGATTACAACTGACGGAACACCCGTCTCGTGGGTTTACAGGGTGATTCACAGAAACTTCTTTATTTGAACACTCAATGAAAAGAACTATTATAAATATCATTACAAGTAAAATTTTTTTGAAAAATTAATTACCTGAATTTTTGTAGCGCTTACGTTAGTTTTAAAGATGATATCGAACAAATGATCGCCCACATCGTCAATGCATATAGTTAGTCGATTTTTGAAGTTCCGTTCAACTCAATGAAGCATATTACCGGTATATTGGCGATGGCTTGGCGTATTATTTTCCTTAAATGAGGTAGAGACTTCCGACATTCATTGTAAACAATTGATTTAAGAAAAATCACCTCATGAAAATCACACGGAGACAAATCGGGAAATCGGGCCATCCAAAGAGGTACGCCTCGACAGCAAACGCACTCGGCTCGCTTGTCCAATGCATAATGGCAACTGACTAGGCAGGACATAAAACTTCATAACTTTACCTTTCAAGTAAAATACTGTCCTCCTTTTTCCTATAATAACTGGCTGCATGGCGCGATATACAAAAGAGGAAGTTTTCGTGGATCACCCTATGTCATAAGGGCAAGAAAAGATGCGAATATCGCGACTGTCCATTTCTTAGTTAATTCCTTCAACGATAACATGAATCACAATCACTGCAAGAGAACATTACAGCAGATATGATTTCACTACTTTATTATGTTCAGTTTCAGGGTTCTATCCACGCAGGGAGTAGTATTATGTCTGACCTTGCCGAGACTGAGGAGCTCAGGGAAGACCCTAGCGACGTCGTGGCCTGCCTTGTGGTCCTGCAGCGACCCTCCGTCAGTAGCGCCGCACACCAGCTCCTTCTGGACACACCAGGTCGTAAACGCGGTTATAAAATCTCTCATCTATCACATAGAGAAATTTACTTCACCAGAAAGAGGTTACTTAATTCTATTACTTAATATAAGTAACTGACTTGACACTCGAGAACTTGTCCATATCGTAACTCATGAACAAGTCAGAAAATTCCAGCATGGCAAATTTTTCACCAAAGACAAATGATATCAAGCTAGTATAACTTGTGAACGTATCGCAAGGAAAGGATTTATCTGATGTCCCGCCAACAACAGAATGTTATCTTATCAACAGAATGGATGCCGCTGCGCGCTTCTGTGTTGCTAATCGCTACATTGTCCATGAGATATAGGCTACTTAATTATTATCGCTTGAAGCACCGTCAAGCAACATCACGAGCAAGCTCAGGTTGCTCACGAGGTCAAAGTCTTAGCGATAACGACCAAATACCACGAGTCTTTGACGCAATCATTGCCAGGCAACAACGTGACGTCATAAATTAATGAGAAGCATATGGGAAATGATGGCGACACGTGAATGAAATGTTTGAAGAATATGTCAAGAGCTCGAGGCTGCATAGTAACTTCATTTACTTATTACATACAAACAAGATCATTTTCCAGTGCACACAACCGGGCACATAGCATTTCCGAGAACCCCTACTATGATGGTGGCTAAGCAGATCAGAACTTCAGTAGCATATTATTTCGGAAACCTTTAATATACCACGCTTGATATTCCTAATTAAATCCTCAAATAAACAATGCACGTTCAGTTCTGTTTAGAATTACGTGTGAAATCACACGAGCTGCTAACCGAATGGAAGAATGTTTTTCAGTAAAGCGAATGAGTTTTGAGCTCCATGCAGTCACTAGAGAGCTTCGGGTTGAAAAGAAAGCTCCACAAGAATGGTCATGGGTCAGAACAGCACGGCTGGGAAATTTATTTCAGGTAACAAATAAATCAATTGTATTTTAGATTTTCAGGCCACGCATGAAGATTCAAAATTCTCAACACTTCTCATAATCATGAATCAAAGGCCTGACTGATCTAATCCACTCAGGCACTGAGGGCGAGATGTCTTAGGCTTGGTTCACACCATACGAAATGGCGAATGTCTTTACTGAAGGCGAATGTCAGACCTTGCCGAGACTGAGGAGCTCAGGGAAGACCCTAGCGACGTCGTGGCCTGCCTTGGGGTCTTGCAGCGGCCCTCCGTCAGTAGCGCCGCACACCAGCTCCTTCTGGACACACCAGGGGCCATACTTTCAAAACTGGCTAAGTGAACGTAAGTACTTACGCTCTATTTTCTTGTCAATGATTGGTGGATTTGGCTTGAAAGGCCGTCAATGATTGGCTGATGAACTTACGATCTCTTAACTTTTTTTGAGAGTATAGGCCCAAGTCGTAACGCGGTTATAAAATCTCTCATCTATCACATAGAGAAATTTACTTCACCAGAAAGAAGTTACTTCATTCTATTACTTAACATAAGTATAGTTGATACATCAAACAACACTCAAGAACTTGTCCACATCGTAACTAATGAACAAGTCAGAAAATTACTGCATGGCAAATTTTTCACCAAGGAAAAATGATATCAAGCTAGTACTCGTGACCGTATCGCAACTAAGGAAAGGATTTATCTGATGTCCCGCCAACAACAGAATGTTATCTTATCAAACAAGTGGATGCCGCTGCGCGCTTCTGTTTAGCTAATCGACAAATTGCTCTTGGGATATAGACTACTTTTATCGCGTGAAACACCGCCAAGCAACTTCAGGTTGCCCATGAGGTCAAAGTCTTAGCGATAACAACCAGATACACCAGTCTTTGACGCAATCATTGCCAGGCAACAACGTGACATCATAAATTAATGAGAAGCATATGGGAAATGATAACGACGCGTGAATGAAATGTTCGAAGAATATATCAAGAGCTCGAGGCTGCATAGTAACTTTATTTACTTATTACTTACAAACAAGATCATTTTCCAGTGCACACAATCGGTCACAGAGCATTTCCGAGAACCTACGACTATAGTGGCTAAGCAGATCAGAACTGGATTAGCATATAATTTCGGAAACCTTCAATATACCACGCTTGATATTCCTAATTAAATCCTCAAATAAACAATGCACGCTCAGTTCTGTTTAGAATTATGTGTGAAATCACACGAGCTGCTTACCGAATGGAAGAATGTTTAACAATAAAGGGAAAGAGTTTTGAGCTCCAGTCACGAGAGAGCTTCGGGTTGGAAAGAAAGCTCCGCAAGAATGGTCATGGGTCAGAACAGCACGGCTGGGAAATTTATTTCAGGTAACAAATAAATCAATTTAATTTTAGACTTTTAGGCCACGCAAGAATATTCAAAATTTCTCAACACATCTCATAATCATGAATCAAAGGCCTGACTGATCTAATCCACTCAGGCACTGAGGGCGGGATGTCTTAGGCTTGGTTCACACCATACGACCGTACAAGTGCCAGTCTAATATTTTTTAATGCATTTCTTTAGATTAGAAGCATCCTCACCAGCCATGCACGTGCCATGCCAGACACGGTCCAGCCACGATCAAGGCAAAATATATTCTGACAAGGGAGTGCCTGCAGCGTTGCCAACTACTTTCTGCCGAGTTTATCAGATTGCCAGCCCAACATACTAGATGTTAGCAAATATACCAGATTTTAGTAAATACCTATACCAGATCAAAATTATACATACCACACACCATCTCAACATACCGGATTTCTTAAATCTGGTATGGCAATATATCACTTAGCAACGCTACGTGACTGGTATGACACGTGATACGAAATGAACTGAAGTGAGGCCGGACCGTGACCGAACTGCGGGAACTGCGGGACACACACATGGCGGGATGACAGACACACACGGCGGGATGTCTTACAAGGAACCATCCACCTCATACCGTGTCTAACAGACACACATGGCGGGATGACAGACACACACGGCGGGATGTCTTACAAGGAACCATCCACCTCATACCGTGTCTAACAGACACACATGGCGGGATGACAGACACACACGGCGGGATGTCTTACAAGGAACCATCCACCTCATACCGTGTCTAACAGACACACATGGCGGGATGACAGACACACACGGCGGGATGTCTTACAAGGAACCATCCACCTCATACCGTGTCTAACAGACACACATGGCGGGATGACAGACACACACGGCGGGATGTCTTACAAGGAACCATCCACCTCATACCGTGTCTAACAGACACACATGGCGGGATGACAGACACACACGGCGGGATGTCTTACAAGGAACCATCCACCTCATACCGTGTCTAACAGACACACATGGCGGGATGACAGACACACACGGCGGGATGTCTTACAAGGAACCATCCACCTCATACCGTGTCTAACAGACACACATGGCGGGATGACAGACACACACGGCGGGATGTCTTACAAGGAACCATCCACCTCATACCGTGTCTAACAGACACACATGGCGGGATGACAGACACACACGGCGGGATGTCTTACAAGGAACCATCCACCTCATACCGTGTCTAACAGACACACATGGCGGGATGACAGACACACACGGCGGGATGTCTTACAAGGAACCATCCACCTCATACCGTGTCTAACAGACACACATGGCGGGATGACAGACACACACGGCGGGATGTCTTACAAGGAACCATCCACCTCATACCGTGTCTAACAGACACACATGGCGGGATGACAGACACACACGGCGGGATGTCTTACAAGGAACCATCCACNTGAATACAGGACGTGATGAATACAGGATGTCCTAATTTACTCCTGCAGCTGCTTAGCTCATTTTCTCCGCCTAGTTTCACAGACGTTGATAACATAAAAATTGGACAGCAACCTACGTACAGTAGATGCTGAGTTGTGGTGAAGGCACAAAGAACCTGCGAGCATTGCTGAATGAAGAACTACAGGGAGCTTGCGAGCCATTAGTTCTTATTTAAACCTCCTGTTCACAGTCACTGCGTTTCAGTTATCCAAGTAATGCATTGTATGCAAAAACACAAGCATTTCGGTCAGCTGCAGCTCATTCTTTTGGTGAGGAACTGTTGAAGCTATTAAATCCCCGACAGCGACAATACAAAGTATGTTTTATTACCATTACCTACCAGGAATAGACAGCAATGCCCGCAACGCTGACACAAAAGCAAGTATAATGATTGGGTTGTAATGCAGCGAGATATTACCACACATATCTTAGCAGTTATTTTATTTCATTTTTCATTTTTTTAAACTGTAGCCAAAAAAATTGAAATAATTTAAAGGGTGAAATTTATAGTGATAAAATTATATTGGATCTCATTAAAATTTCAACAGTATTGATCATATGACGAAGAAAAGGTCGATGTTCACTTAAACTCATCTCTAACGTTAATCCATTCATATTGTACAAATACAAAAATAGAAATCATGTTCGCAATAAATATGAAGTTACATAACATTTATGATTACGACTCAGCACCAGACCCTTGCCCGCTAAGGCCGGGCCACCGCGCTCACCTTCATGCTGGTGTACTGACTCATGGGACCTTCCCGGGCCAGCCCGAAGTCCCCCAACTTAGGCTCAAAGTTGCCGTCCAGCAGAATGTTGGCACTGTTAGAAAAAACGGTGAAAAAATGGTGGAAAAACGTTGAAAAACGGTGAAAAACGTTAAAAAAAACGGTGGAAAAAAATTGAAAAAACGGTGAAAGAACGGTCCCACTGGCATTTTAATGGCCGGTCGCCCCGTAAAAATAAACTGTTTCGCTGTTTTTATCAGCTGTTTTACGGAT
Source organism: Hyalella azteca (assembly GCF_000764305.2). Lineage (NCBI taxonomy): Eukaryota > Metazoa > Arthropoda > Malacostraca > Amphipoda > Hyalellidae > Hyalella > Hyalella azteca. Next base: position 130,662 of record NW_025940676.1, read on the forward strand.
TTCTAGTGTTAAATTAGACTACAAACGGCAACACGTTGTTTCTTTTCACGTGCCGACCGGCCACTGAAACGCCGGTAATACCGTTAACGGAAATTTTGCTAACAGTGCGCAGTGAGCAAACATACATCACTGCAGCAGGATGTTGGCACTGCACAGCAGACCACTGCAGTGAGCAATTATACATCACTGCTGCAGGATGTTGGCACTGCACAGCAGACCACTGCAGTGAGCAAATATACATCACTGCTGAGTCTGCATGCCTGAAGATTTAAGTGATCGTCACGGCCAAGGGGCCAGCAGTGAAGTTAACAATGGAACATCACACCATGAGATGAAAATATTTTTGCAGAGCAAATTATCAAGTTTATTTCTTCCGATTTCAATGGTCACGTTCGTGAGTTGAAAACAAAACGATTTATTTTAACATTTATATGACCTGTAAAATGTAGATAATAAAGAGAAAGATAGAAAACTCACCGTTCTTTAATAGAACGAGTTCAGATATGTCCAGGGAAACACCGTGAAAACTAGTATTTTTCAACTCTCAATAAATGGAGCCTCAGATACAAGTTCAAGTTTGAAGCTCTGTAAGAAACAACTCACCTCCGTGATAAAATAGCTCACACTCGTCCTTATACCTAGGAACTACATCTGCCGTGACTAGAAACTACGCCGACCGTAGCTAGAAACTACGCCGACCGTAGCTAGGAACTACGCCGACCGTAACTAGGAACTACGCCGACCGTAACTAGAAACTACGCCAGCCGTAGCTAGAAACTACGCCGACCGTAACTAGAAACTACGCCGACCGTAGCTAGAAACTACGCCGACCGTAGCTAGAAACTACGCCGGCCGTAGCTAGAAACTACGCTGGCCGTAGCTAGAAACTACGCCGGCCGTAGCTAGAAACTACGCCGGCCGTAGCTAGAAACTACGCTGGCCGTACTAGAAACTACGCCGGCCGTAGCTAGAAACTACGCCGGCCGTAGCTAGAAACTACGCTGGCCGTAGCTAGAAACTACGCNNNNCAGCCAGCACTGCGCGGTGCAGCTGCTGGAGCAAGACAACGCGCGGTACAGCAGCCAGCACTGCGCGGTACAGCAACCAGCACTGCGCGGTGCAGCTGCTGGAGCAAGACAACGCGCGGTACAGCAGCCAGCACTGCGCGGTGGAGCCTGTCCATCCCGATAGTTATAAATTAGCTATTAGCCTAATCCTTCATAAATATACAGCCTAATTCCCAAGTGTAAAGCATATGTAAAATAAGAAAACGCCTCATAAATTAATCTTATCTACATTGAAAACGTTTCGGAAAAAGCTCCAATAAATAATACAGTACAATCAAAAGAGGAAAGCCGAATTCACAAGGAGATCAAACACTAAGTATCTAAGAGTGGTGGGGCACGTGTGGAAGTGAGCCAATTTGTTTGAAAATCTATGAAGGCAATACTGACTTCCGCAGCGCCAGCGGACATATACGGCGCCAGGGATTCAGCCGTTGCAGCTGGTGTAGAATGCAATATTTCCAGCGTGGTTTGTGGCCTCGTAGTTCTGAAGCCAGGAGTAGCTGTCCATGTTAATGATGAGCGTTGGCTACGGTGCTAGTTTAGGAGTTAAATTTATGATCAACGGCTGGGTTCACCGTTCTCTCGACAAAACGTCAGTTCTCGCTAGTTGACCGCAGCGTCAGCAAAATCAGGGCCTATACCTTCAAAAAACGTTAGAGATCGTAAGTTCATCAGCCAATCATTGACGGTCTTTCAAGCCAAATCCACCAATCATTGACAAGAAAATAGAGCTAAGTACTTGCGTTCACTTAGCGAGTTTTGAAAGTATGGCCCCTGGTAATCATTATCTTGTTACGGTCACGAACAGAATTCAGGATGTCGCCGGACGCCTGCCGCAACCTTTAATCTTGTCAGAGTGTCTCGAGCCTTACGGCCAAACGCCGGCAACCATCTTGTTAAAATACGATGACTTTGCCAAAAGTTCAATAGCAATTAATTGCACTGGGATTCCGTCAATTAAAACTTCGGTTAACACGGATAAAACTATACTTTTATTCCAGAAAAGAACACTTTAAAACAGGCACATTCAAAAATAGGATTTACGTAGTGAAACTGAGTGAACATGCTTTCAGAGTACAGACACGATACCTGGCGTTCTGGCGTAGTTTCACAATGAAGCCACCAAGGCAGAGTGAGCTCAACGAGAGCCTCACCGTAGGGCTGGCGGGACACGACTGACTAACCGATTCACAGTTTCACACTTCACAGCCGCTCAGTCCTGGGGCCATTTTTTTAGTGTTCACAGTGAAAACCTGTACGAACAGGCTTCTGTATTCTATGATTTCCGGCGCCAGCCTGAGCAGGTAACCAGCACGCTGGCAACCTGCTTTCACTGTGTGCGTACCCTTACACTCTATTTTCTTGTCTATGATTGGTGGATATTGCTTGAACGGCCGTCAATGATTGATTGGCTGATGAACTTACGATATTTTAATTTTTTTTTTTTTTTTGAAAGTATGGGCCCTAACCTTGCACTACGTCGCTACTGCTGAAAAAAGGTCCGACATCAATGTTACTACAGCGGCCACGCTATAGATGTGGCTTTCGGTATGCAGACGAGATTAAAAATTAAGAAGGCTAATAGTGAATAATGTTCGCCGTTCACAATGAGAATAGAGAATTTTTTTCTTCTATGAAAAAATCCTGATTGCACTTGCTGTGATGCTCATTAGAAATTTTGCTCGAAGCCGGAGCTTTCATTTCAGAAAGCCACACATTAGGTAGAGAAGAATATATAAACGTACGAAATATCTTTAGGGTTGTCAAATTGCGCAGCCTGCAGCCTGACTGAGCAGCCTGCAGCCACTACAGCCTGACTGAGCAGCCTGCAGCCACTACAGCCCAACGCATTTCAACACACTTATTCTACTTCATAGGTACGACGAGAGAAGATTTAATTAAAGAATGAATTAAAGCAGACTAGCAATAACGAAAATTGTGAACTGAACGCTCGTGTTCAGCAGCTAGCAGGCTGTAGCTAAAATGCCGCTCTCAATAACTGAATTATTGAAGAAGCCACTTAAATAACATCGAGCCGCTTACCTTCACAATAAATGACCAGAGGAAAAGCAGGCAACATCGCGACTTCACCTCACAGAAACATGAACGCAATGCAGGTTGCAGCGAACGACTCGCGCTCCACTGTTCAATAGTGTCCATCTTCCACTTTATAAGCCCCTAATAAAACCCTGTAGTTTAACTCTTCAATAACTCTCTTCCACTTTTTAAGCCCCTAATAAAACCCTGTAGTTTAACTCTTCAATAACCATCTTCCACTTTATAAGCCCCTAATAAAACCCTGTAGTTTANATATTCCACTTTTTAAGTCCCTAATAAAACCCTGTAGTTTAACTCTTCAATAACCATATTCCACTTTTTAAGTCCCTAATAAAACCCTGTAGTTTAACTCTTCAATAACCATATTCCACTTTTTAAGTCCCTAATAAAACCCTGTAGTTTAACTCTTCAATAACCATATTCCACTTTTTAAGTCCCTAATAAAACCCTGTAGTTTAACTCTTCAATAACCATATTCCACTTTTTAAGTCCCTAATAAAACCCTGTAGTTTAACTCTTCAATAACCATATTCCACTTTTTAAGTCCCTAATAAAACCCAATAGTTTAACAATGTTGACCATTGCGCGACTGGTCGCGCAATGGAGCGCGACCAGTCGCGCTCCATTCTGAGGATCTCGAGGTTTGGGGCCCCGCAGCAGCATGAGTTGCATGAGCGAAACCCAGCACGCCTTGCCCCGCACACACCCTGCACTCTACTATTCTTCCCCAACTCACCCTAGCCAGCACCCTCCACGCCCCAACTAACCCTGCCCAGCACAAACCCCTCCTCCCACTTTTCTTCCCCCACTCACCCTGGGTTGCACCCTTCCTGCCCGAACTCACCCTGCGAGCATCCTCCCTGTTCATCCCCCACTCACCCTGCCCCTCCCCCTCCCCCACTCACCCTGCCCTGGAGCCTGTCCTCGACGCTGCCGTTGATCATGAACTGATAGACCA